>NC_057808.1:19956905-19990681 GCF_018294505.1 Triticum aestivum | reverse complement strand
CCGGTACTCCGAAACTTATCCGAAACAACCCGAACCATTCCGGTGTCCGAATGTAGCCTTCCAATATATGAATATTTATGTCTCGACCATTTCGAGACTCCTCGTTGTTGGAAATATGCCCTAGAGGCAATAATAAATAGGTTATTATTATATTTCCTTGTTCATGATAATCGTTTATTATCCATGCTAGAATTGTATTGATAGGAAACTCAGATACATGTGTGGATACATAGACAACACCATGTCCCTAGTAAGCCTCTAGTTGACTAGCTCGTTGATCAATAGATGGTTACGGTTTCCTGACCATGGACATCGGATGTCATTGATAACGGGATCACATCATTAGGAGAATGATGTGATGGACAAGACCCAATCCTAAGCCTAGCACAAGATCGTGTAGTTCGTTTGCTCAGAGCTTTTCTAATGTCAAGTATCATTTCCTTAGACCATGAGATTGTGCAGCTCCCGGATACCGTAGGAATGCTCTGGGTGTACCAAACGTCACAACGTAACTGGGTGGCTATAAAGGTGCACTACAGGTATCTCCGAAAGTGTATGTTGGGTTGGCATGAATCGAGACTGGGATTTGTCACTCCGTGTAAACGAAGAGGTATCTCTGGGCCCACTCGGTAGGACATCATCATAATGTGCACAATGTGACCAAGGAGTTGATCACGGGATGATGTGAGTTACGGAACGAGTGAAGAGACTAGCCGGTAACGAGATTGAACAAGGTATCGGGATACCGTCGATCGAATCTCGGGCAAGTAACATACCGATAGACAAAGGGAATTGTATACGGGATTGATTGAATCCTCGACATTGCGGTTCATCCGATGAGATCATCGTGGAACATGTGGGAGCCAACATGGGTATCCAGATCCCGCTGTTGGTTATTGGCCGGAGAGATGTCTCGGTCATGTCTACGTGTCTCCAGAACCCGTAGGGTCTACACGCTTAAGGTTCGATGACACTAGGGTCATAGGGAATAGATGTACGTGGTTGACGAATGTTGTTCGGAGTCCCGGATGAGATCCCGGACGTCACGAGGAGTTCCGGAATGGTCCGGAGGTAAAGATTTATATATAGGAACTATGGTTTTGGCCACCGGAAGTGTTCCGGGCATCACCGGTAGTGTACCGGGACCAGCGGAGGGGTCCGGGGGTCCACCGGGAGGGGCCATGGGCCCCGGAGGCATACATGGGCCAAGTGTGAGAAGGGACCAGCCCCTAGGTGGGCTGGGGCGCCTCCCCACCAAGGCCCATGCGCCTAGAGAGAAGAGGGGGCAAACCCTAAGGCAGATGGGCCCTAAAGGCCCATGCCTGGTGCGCCTCCCTCCCCCCCCCACTTGGCCGCCACCCCAGATGGGGATTGGGGCTGCCGCCACCCCTAAGGAGGGAACCCTAGGTGGGGGTGCAGCCATCCCTCTCCCCTATATATAGTGGAGGCAAAGGGGCAGCCCAAAACACGAAGTTCTTCTTCTCTTGGCGCAGCCCTTCCTCTCTTCCATGTCCTCCTCCTCTCCCGCAGTGCTTGGCGAAGCCCTGCAGGATTGCCACACTCCTCCACCACCACCACGCCGTCATGCTGCTGCTGGACGGAGTCTTCCCCAACCTCTCCCTCTCTCCTTGCTGGATCAAGGCATGGGAGACGTCACCGGGCTGCATGTGTGTTGAACACGGAGGTGCCGTCCGTTCGGCACTCGGATCATCGGTGATTTGGATCACGACGAGTACGACTCCATCAACCCCGTTCACTTGAACGCTTTTTCTTAGCGATCTACAAGGGTATGTAGATGCACTCCCCTTCCCCTCGTTGCTAGACTACTCCATAGATTGATCTTGGTGATGCGTAGAAAATTTTGAATTTCTGCTACGTTCCCCAACAGTGGCATCATGAGCTAGGTCTATGCGTAGTTTCTATGCACGATTAGAACACAAAGTAGTTGTGGGCGTCGATTTTGTCAATTTAATTGCCGTTACTAGTCTTATCTTGATTCGGCGGCATCGTGGGATGAATCGGCCCGGACCGACCTTACACGTACACTTATGTGAGACAGGTTCCACCGACTGACATGCACTAGTTGCATAAGGTGGCTAGCGGGTGTCTGTCTCTCCCACTTTAGTCGGATCGGATTCGATGAAAAGGGTCCTTATGAAGGGTAAATAGAAATTGGCATATCACGTTGTGGCTTTTGCGTAGGTAAGAAATGTTCTTGCTAGAATCCCATAGCAGCCACGTAAAACATGCAACAACAATTAGTGGACGTCTAACTTGTTTTTGCAGGGTATGCTATGTGATGTGATTTGGCCAAAAGGATGTGATGAATGATATATGTGATGTATGAGATTGATCATATTCTTGTAATAGGAATCACGACTTGCATGTCGATGAGTATGACAACCGGCAGGAGCCAAAGGAGTTGTCTTAATTTTTTGTATGACCTGCGTGTCAATGAAAACGCCATGTAATTACTTTACTTTATTGCTAACCGTTAGCTATAGTAGTAGAAGTAATACTTGGCGAGACAACTTCATGAAGACACGATGATGGAGATCATGATGATGGAGATCATGGTGTCATGCCGGTGACGAAGGTGATCATGCCGCGCCTCGAAGATGGAGATCTAAGGCGCAAGATGATATTGGCCATATCACGTCACTTTATGATTTGCATGTGATGTTTGTCATGTTTACATCTTATTTTCTTAGAACGACGGTAGCATAAATAAGATGATCCCTCACTAAAAATTTCAAGAGACGTGTTCCCCCTAACTGTGCACCATTGCGAAGGTTCGTTGTTTCGAAGCACCACGTGATGATCGGGTGTGATAGATTCTATCGTTCGAATACAACGGGTGTTGACGAGCCTAGCATGTACAGACATGGCCTCGGAACACATGCGAAACACTTAGGTTGACTTGACGAGCCTAGCATGTACAGACATGGCCTCGGAACACAAGAGACCGAAAGGTCGAACATGAGTCGTATAGTAGATACGATCAACATGGAGATGTTCACCGATGATGACTAGTCCGTCTCACGTGATGATCGGACACGACCTAGTTTGACTCGGATCATGTATCAGTTAGATGACTAGAGGGATGTCTATCTGAGTGGGAGTTCATTAATCAGATGAACTTAATTATCATGAACATAGTCAGAAGGTCTTTGCAAATTATGTCATAGCTTGCGCTTTAGTTCTACTGTTTAAGATATGTTCCTAGAGAAAATTTAGATGAAAGTTGGTAGTAGCAATTATGCGGACTGGGTCCGTAAACTGAGGATTGTCCTCATTGCTGCACAGAAGGCTTATGTCCTTAATGCACCGCTCGTTGTGCTGAACCTCAGTGTCGTCTGTAGATGTTGCGAAACATCTGACATACACGTTTTGATGACTACGTGATAGTTCAGTGCGTAATGCTAACGGTTTAGAATTGTGGCACCAAAGACGGTTTTTGAAACGTCGTAGAACATATGAGATGTTCCGAAGACTGAAATTGGGATTTCGGACTAGTGCCCACGTCAAGAGGTATGAGACCTCTGACAAGTTTCTTAGGCCTGCAAACTAAGGTAGAAAAGCTCAATCGTTGAGCATGTGCTCAGATTGTCAGAGTACTACAATCACTTGAATCGAGTGGGAGTTAATCTTCAAGATGAGATAGTGATGGTTCTCCATAATCACTGCCACCAAGCTATTAGAGCTTCGTGATGAACTATAACATATCAAGGATAGATGATGGTCCTTGAGCAACTCGCGATGTTTGACACCGCGAAAGTAGAAATCAAGAAGGAGCATCAATTGTTGATGGTTAGTAAAACCACTAGTTTCTAGAAGGGCAAGGGCAAAAAGGGATACTTCATGAAACAGCAAATCATTTGCTGCTCTAGTGAAGAATCCCAAGGTTGAACCCAAACCCGAGACTAAGTGCTTCTGTAATGAGGGGAATGGTCACTGAAGCAGTACTACCCTAGATACTTGGTAGATGAGAAGGCAGGCAAGCCGCTGCTACCCAGTACGACTACGGTGTTGACAACCCCTCCTTCTCGGCTGGGCTTCCAGGCAAGCCCCCCCCCCCCCGTTGATCACAAGATATCGCCTATTCTTCTCTATACTGCTTGCATTAGAGTAGTGTAACATGTTACTGTTTTCGGTTAATCCTATTCTGTTGCATAGCCTGTCATTGTTGCTACAGTTGTTGATACCTTACCTGCAATCCTAAATGCTTAGTATAGGATGCTAGTTTCCATCAGTGGCCCTACATTCTTGTCCGTCTGCCATGCTATACTACCGGGTCGTGATCACACGGGAGGTGATCACGGGTATATACTTGTATACATAATACATGATACATGTGGTGACTAAAGCCGGGTCGGCTTGTTGAGTACCCGCGGTTGGTTCATGGATTGGGAGCTGAAAGGACATACTTTTCCGACGTCCCTCTATGTGGATGTTTGTGGCGGAGCGACAGGGCAGGTTGAGACTACCTAGGTGAGAGGTGGGTCTGGCCCTGGTCGGCGTCCGTGGTTACTTCATAACAACATGCTTATACGCACTAACCGCCAAATGGGACAAGATATGGGCAACCAGCGTCGTGGTATCAGCCGAAGCCTTCGTGACGTTAGCGACTGAGCGGCGCACACCGGGTTGGACCGCGTAACGCAAATTCCTTTGTAATGGAGGTTGCTAGGTCTGCTCACCGGCCGCGTACGCAACATGCAGGTGTGTAATGGGCGATGGGCCCAGACCCCTGCACGCATAGGATTTAGACCGGCATGCTGATCTCTCTATTGTGCCTAGGTGGGGCCGCGACGTGTTAACCTTCCGACGCCGGGCATGACCCAGGAAAGTGTGTCCGGCCAAGGGGATCGAGCGTGTCGGGTAATGTGGTGCACCCTTGCAGGGAAGTTGATCTATTCGAATAGTCGTGTCCACGGTAACAGGCGACCCGGAGTTGTACCTTGACCTTATGACAACTAGAATCGGATACTTAATAAAACACACCCTTCCAAGTTCCAGTTATAACTCCGTGATCGCTCTCACACAGGGTGACGAGGGGAGGATCGCCGCGTAGGATTATGCTATGCGATGATACTTGGTGAACTTACCATCTACTCTCTTCTACATGCCGCAAGATGGAGGCTGCCAGAAGCGTAGTCTTCGATAGGATTAGCTATCCCCCTCTTATTCTGGCATTCTGCAGTTCAGTCCACCGATATTGTCCTTTACGCAGATACCCATGCATAAGTAGTGTAGATCCTTGCTTGCGAGTACTTTGGATGAGTACTCACGGTTGCTTTTCTCCCCCGTTCCCCCCTTTCCTTTCTTCCTGGTTGTCGCAACCAGATGCTGGAGCCCAGGAGCCAGACGCCACCGTCGACGACGAATCCTACTACACTGGAGGTGCCTACTACTACGTGCAGGCCGCTGAACTGTATCCCAGTTTGTGCAAGCCTTCTTAAGGCAAACTTGTTTAACTTATGTTTGTACTAAGATATTGTTGCTTCCACTGACTCATCTATGATCGAGCACTTGTATTCGAGCCCTCGAGGCCCCTGGCTTGTATTATGATGCTTGTATGACTTATTTTATTTTAGAGTTGTGTTGTGATATCTTCCCGTGAGTCCCTGATCACTAGTACAAAACAGGGCTTTCGTCACAGGGCAATATTCACATTAGTCCCGGTTCAGTCATGAACAGGGACTAATGTGAGCATTGGTCCCGGTTCGTGCGGCTAAGGCATTAGTCCCGGTTCACCTGGGCCCTTTAGTCCCGGTTGGTGCCACGAACCGGGACTAAAGGGTGCGATGCCCATTAGTACCGGTTCATGGCACGAACCGGACCTAAAGGGCCCATCAAACTCTACCCCCCCTGACCGCCTTTTCAGTTTTAGAAAAAACAAAAGAAAATGATGGAAATGTCAAAAAAAATAAAATAAAATAAGTTTCCCATGTGATATGTGGTCTAGTTGTTGGGAAAATTAACAAATATGAATTTCGACTTTATTTGCAAAATCTCTGTGGAATTTCTTAAAATGGGCATAACTTTTGGATACGAACTCGGATGAAAAAGTTTTTTATATGAAAAATCATCTACTCAAAAAGTTACATCCGAATATAATGGGGGAAACCCCGTTAAACATTTTCAAAATCCTCAAAAACCTAACAGAAAAAAAGATATGGGGCTTTTAAGATCTGGAGAGGCAAAAAAATTAAAAAAATTTCAAATTGTGGTCAAACTGTGGTCAAACAATGGTCAAACTAATTATTCAAGAATATTAGTGTTACTAAATAATTATTTTAGTTTTTTTGAATTTTGGTCAAATCTGGTCAAACAGTGGTTAAACAGTGGTCAAACAATGGTCAAACTAATTATTCCAGAAATATTAGTGTTACTAAATAATTATTGTTTTTTAAAACAATAGTTTCAAACTCAAATAGAATTGACATCTTACTATTGTCAGGAAAACAACAAGTGCAGACTTGGAAACGAGGGAGAATAGAACCCGGAAGTTAAGCGGGCTCAGGCTGGAGTAGTGAGAGGATGGGTGACCGTCCGGGAAGTTAGATGATTTGGAATGATGAGGGGTGATTAGAGATTAGAGGATAAATTGAGCAGTGATGAGGGGTGGTGATTAGAGATTAGAGGTTAAAATAATTCAGAAATTTGAAAATCAAAAAAAAACTTAAAAAAATTTGCAAAAAAAAAATTTCAAAAAAATATCATAAAATTTCCTTTAGTCCCGGTTGGTAACACCAACCGGGACTAAAGGTGGAGCTCCAGGCTGCGTCCACGTGGACGGCCTTTAGTCCCGGTTCGTGTAAGAACCGGGACTAAAGGGGGGAGGCATTAGTAACGACCCTTTAGTCCCGGTTCAAAAACCGGGACTAAAGGCCCTTACCAACCGGGACAAAAGCCCCCTTTTCTACTAGTGGATCTTGATCGTAGACGTTTGCGTGTATGATTAGTGTACGATTGAATCGGGGGCGTCACAAGTTGGTATCAGAGCCGACTACCTGTAGGAATCCCCCTTCTAAACTCCTTGGCCAAAGTTTAGTCTAGTCATTGCAAAACTTTTCCTAACATGGTTGTGTGCCTTACGGGCCCATGTCGCCATTGGGTGGTATTAGGATCTTTTACTCCTCGTCTATACTCTGGGACTCTGATCTCTCTCCTATTCGGGTTAAATGATTTTACTAAATCTGACAATAGGTTCTCGTAACTACTTTCTCCCGGAGAGCCCCTTATCACAAATGATAGCCTACTGCGCTAGAAGATTTCGAAGATACTCTACGATGTTCTGCCGGGACACTTGTGCCCATCGCCTTTGCAAATTCCCTACCACTGTTATATCCTTATGGATATCTGCATACATCTGCCATTCTTACATTCAATCCCATTGATCTTGTTATTACAAGGTGCAACGAACCGCTCTCCGTTGTTACGAGAATCCTTTGAGCTTACTGCTTTGCAATTCTTTGTCGCATGAATACCCCTACGGATAATACCTCACACATATCGAGGATTCATTCATCACCAGTTGTTCATGTGTTTCATAAAATTCTTCGAAATACTATTTGATCTTACGAAAATCCTCAACAGGCTATTGCTCTTGAAATTCTTGCTTGCTTGCATTATGGTTAATCCCATAAGTCTAGTAATCTTATTGGAACTCTTTCTCACTATTATTTTGAGTACATTAATTTGTTATGTTTGCGAATGCTCGCAATCATCAAGCAATTAGAGTTCTTCCCTTCAGCTCAAACGTCACTCCAGACATGAGCTGGTTCTTGACTAATCAATTTCCCGTCGATTGTACGCCCCTATGTCTCTTCGACCATCCATCTTTGATCAGAGCGTCTGCTTCTGATCCTTCATTTTGGAAATCATAATTCCTTTGTTACCAAAGCATCGAATTATTCAGATGTTCTTTAATCCGATGCTTTTGCATTCTTTCCCCCTCTTATTGAGTACTGATACTCTCATCAACTCTGTTGTGCACCGCCAGGCCCATTACTGGGTTATTATCCGTTAGTATCCTTCACATTGAAAAATTCTTGTGAGTTATTCCCATGATACATAATGTCTTTGACAATCTATATCTTCTGCTTTGTCAACCATGCTCTACTTCCGAGGTGGAGTTATTTGCTCCTGAAGTTTGTGGTATATGTTCCTAAGATGTCCTTATGGGTTGAACCTATACCTTCCCTAACCGTATGCACCCGAGAGTTTTCACGAGTCATGCTTTTCTGGTGATTTGTCAGATATTATTTCAACACTACAACTTCATCGAAAGTGAGAAGTGAATGAACGTTTATGCATTGGGGAAGTGGGAGTCGACCTTGAACCTTGTGTTCATGCCCATGGACATGATGTGGATCTTATCATGGAAGCTTCTTGTGATAATAATATTCCCCTTGTTATAAGTTCATCTTGTATCTATGTTCGGTCCTTTGTAGCCGTTGTTCGGATCGTGATTGATTCTCCTTTGATTCTATTTCTCGGGTAGGTTAAAGTACTTGCCTTCTGCAGATCAATACACCTGCCTAACCTCTATTTTGATCTACCTTCGAGTATTACCCCCTGGTATCTCGAGGATATCAACTGATTGCACTACATCTTATGCATTTTTGATGAAGTAGTGCCTTTCCCCGTCATAGTCACTCCACGGGTTCTGGGTTGTCGTCAACGGAGAACACTGATTAGTGCATCAAATCACCCCTTTGATTTAGTACTCCTAGTAATTTGTGGTTGAGAAGTTTAGTACTCCATCACGTCATTCCTAGCCTGATCGGTTGTATCATTTGGTGCTAAATTTTAACCGTGCTACCTGGTCCTTCCCGGAGCACAATTTTCGACGATGAGATAACCTTATGCCGATCTTCCTTGTCGCATCATTTCGCCTTGAACAGGAAGATCAATTTTGAGTTTGGGTCATACCCTTGGTTCCAATAACCTTTTGCTTCATCATTCCTTTGACTTGATGTCATCGCAGATTGATTACATCCTCATGAAATCTCTCGACAAATGCGTCGTGATCATCATCAACATTCTGAGCTCTTCCAGGATATCAATTGAATTCGTGATGAGAAATACCATCCTTGCCCTCGATGATTTGTGTTACCATCGACCATTTTATTGCCTTCCACTCAACACAAACTTGTTCGTGTTTTGTGTTATATGTTGAGTTCCTTGCTATCCAGCATTTGTTCTTCTTTACCTTGGAATATTACCATCTTTTATGTCAAGAATGCCGTGAGAATTTCACCACCTCTTTCAGAATTTTTGACACAAGTGATACTTCGTGCCATCTCCGTTCATTCCTTGGTCCCCGTGTTGTTTCTAACCGGAAAACCAACAATTGAACTATGATGCACAAATTCAAAACTTCTAGCAACCCTATTGCTTTGAAGTTAATGGTCGACCTTTCTTTCTTAGACCATTAGTTATAGAATCACCATTCTAACATTGATCATGCTACCTAAGCCCATATTTCGGGTGCACCTTTCAACCAATGTTTAATTGTGTATGTTTTCCTCGCGCATACCTCATTATATCATTTGATCTGACAAATGTTATCTCCTTGTTCACATAATTGTGGAAATCCATCATTTTGGAAATCTTGATGCTATGTCGCTCAGTCCATCTGCCACCTCCCCATCCTCTCCTTAATTTAATGATGAAATCTTGTTTCGAAACTCGCTTCCATAGTTCAATTCCCGAGAATCTTACAATTTCATCTCCACAATTTGTGTTGCTCCTTTCTTCTCAGGCATCCTGAGTCTGAGTTATACTAACACCAATCAGATCTGAATCTCGGTCAGATATGATGGTTGGAACATATTTCCAAGAGTTATAACATTGGTGTTTATGTGACCCGGTAAGGTGATGTCGTGCCTAGCACACCTGGCCGAAGGCCCTATTATTATAGATTCCTTTTCAGCATGGTTAACCATTCTTCCATGAGGAAATTGTAGGACTTATTCTGCAAGTCATTCCTGATTGATCCCTTGTGTTTCCAAAGTCTGATCTTCACCTGATGGCCATGTCAATGCTATCTAGAAGCATGTTTGTGGTACTGCTATCATCAATAAGATCATTTGAAGCACAATGCTAAATTTTCTTTACCAATTATTCAAACACTGTTAATTGGGTAATGTCATGAAATTCCTCTCCCTTTACCTAAATGGTTCTCTACTTCTATCCTACCATGGATATCATGCTCCACTTGTCCTTGGAAGGATATACCCCTGAAATGTGTGTTTAAACACATTTTCCTTTTCGCTGTTCTGTTTAATCTGATGATCACATTTCCCTTTCCATTCTTTTGGTTAACCTTTCTTGTGATCTATATGATCTAAACAATAACATTCTTCTGCTTATATAAACACCTCGGTGTACAACTCTGTCAGTAGGACCCCGTTACTATTGTTGATAACATTCCGGTAACCACCGATGGACGAGAACTTTGCCTATTGGTCCGCCTCGTTCAACGAGCAGGAAAATGGTTCTCTTCGTCCCTCACCCTTGGAACCAACGATACTGCCAACATAACGGACCGGTTATTCTCTGACATGCCTTGCTATCATGACCGTGCAAGATGTCAACGCCCTTCCTACTTTTAACCCACATGGTGGGCCCATAACCCATAGTTCCACAGGATCGAAACCTGACTCTCCTGTACACCCTGTTTCTAATGGTTATTCCCCACGCTTGGCTTTGTATTTAATTCACGGGCCACCTTCCTAGTGCTCTATTCTGGTGTTAGACGCAATACTTACTCCCGCTGCTCTGAACCCCTTTCTCACTCTGGTTCAGACTTCGAGAACTATCTATCCGCTTGGAACCCCTTATTGTACCTTCGTACCTTACTCTCGATGTATTTTATATGTTCAACTCAAGAGATAATCTTATGTTCATTCATAGGTTAACCCCAGATTGTTTCACTCAAAAGCATTCTGCCGTAGCTGAGCTGCCCCTTACCTATTCATAAGTACGTTGGAGTTCCCGAAGAAAAGGACGACTTCACTATGATGACCTGAAGCTGAGAAATGAAGACGTCAATGTAATGGATCGATCTCTTCGAGAAGCACTACTAGAGAAAACCTTACTAGTGGCGCTGGTTTTTTCCATAGCAGTAGCGCGGGTGCATTTCTAAACAAGCGCTCTAGCTAAAATACTTACTAGTAGTGCCTCTTTCTCTACCAACGCTACTACTATCATCACATATTAGTAGCGCCCTATTTTCTCCCCACGCTACAACTAGGTAAATAGAAATAAAAAATAAAAAGGATTCAGATGCAATATTCATGGAAATCAAGACAAGTCCAGTGCAAATAAACTAAGTTCACAGAACCATCTCACAAGCATTAACGACAATACCACATTTAATATAACCACACAATCTCACAAAGTCATATATAGTAGTCAACAATGCATGGATAGATCATAGTTGATAAGTCTACTAGGTAGTCATACTAGCATAAATATGGTTCAGCAGCCACACGCATGCATGGATAGATCTCACAAGCATATGTAGTTCTAGATGATATCGATGACGACCATCATCCTCAAGCCTGGGCGGTGGGTGTTCCTGATAGTAATTAGAATTGCCTGTCCAACATGAAGATTCTTGCCGATGAGGAAGCTCTTCCACCCAACCGAGTTGAAGTGCCTGCGACCGTCCGTGTCCACGCCGTACGCACAAGTGGTGACGGAGCCCCTTGCGGTAAGGCATATTCCAGCGGAGCCTTCTTCATCAGGCTTGATACCACAACTCTCAGATAGGCTCTTTCGCAATTTCTGAATAAGAAAAACATATCAATTAATAAGTAGCCTCACACATTATACACTATCAAAAGACAGTACTACATTTCTACACTAAGTATAACAATAAAGCATATATATCATCGGATTCACTAAGCATATAAGATTCACTAAGCATATATATCATCGGATTCACTAAGCATATAGACCATCGGATTTACTAAGCATATAAGATTCACTAAGCATATATATCATCGGACTCTACACTAAGTATAACAATAAAGCATATCATCAAATTACTACAGTAAATGCAGCATTCCATGATATGCCGATCAACCATGGTACTTGTCAGGCGGGTCACGAATGGCACCTCGACGAAGTGAGCAAGTGGCAGAATGATGTCCCATAGGTTGCACACCTCCTCCTCGCTCAACCTCATTCTTTGAGCAACGATGGCTTCACCAAGTGGGTCGTCATCATCCTCATCATCCTCATCATCTTCATCATCTTCAGCTTTGTTGACATAAATCACAGCCAACTTGGGTCTTTCTTCTCTGAAGGAGAAGCTGATCAACTCACCACTGGTGATACGCATGTGGGCGATGAAACGGACCAATCCATCTCCTCCCACCTGCGTCATATTTCGTCCTTTCTCGACCTCCATAGTGTAGGGGCCCCTAGGAGCCTCAAAGGTCACAGAGTCTCCGGTCAGCTTGTTGAATTTTGACCTCACATTGCATGGGATGATCTGTGTACAAAAAGAAAAATGATATATACACGATGCATTAGTGCCAATAACACTAAAAACAAAATAGTGGTTACTAGTTTCATATATTTTATTACCGCCGCATGAAGAAAACTAGACTCGAAGTGGAAGCCGAACAGAGTGCCAGTTGCAAGGCTGCTGGCGCACCTTGACTTGCACCGACGACATGGTGGTGGTGGTGGTGGCGCCATTTCCCTAAAGCAATATGATTAGAGGATTAACGATCCAAAAAGTAAACATAAAGTTTTCAATACACACATCAGGTTTTGAATAATATACACACTAGGTTCACATCATAGAGAATACACATGAGGTTCACATGGCAAGCAAAATAACAACTAAATTGTAGTCTAGTTTAGACAATAACCTAATAGAGATCATGTAACCCAAACAGAGCCTAATATCCCAAATAGAGCCTAATATACAATTCACAAGTGGGTGAAAATGTAGCCAACATTTTCTACTACAAAATATAAGCACCAGACTAAGATGTAATACAAGGGAAGAACAATCGCACACACAGACAAAAGATAGCATCAACCTGTCCTAATTAACACAGCAAAGTCAGTTTTCTCATTCAAGAAAACAGAGACATGAGAAAGATCAGTTAGCATTTCTTTTTCGAAACGGGTGTTAGCATATATTCAAATGCGCACCATAACAACTTGGCAATTTGAGCATCAGCACATACAGACACTCTCTTCAACCTGAAAGAGTATCGAATCAAGCATTGATTTTTCCATGAAACCACATAACAGTCAGGGCTTCTTGGTCATATCTTTATATGCATCAACAAAGAAGCTAGTGGATCAAATTCACACATAGGGTAGCTTATCACGAGGATACAAACATTTAGACCTTTAAGAAGAACTGGCACAATCAACATCATTCAGATGAAAGGAGGAGCATTCACGACATAACCCTAGTGTCAGGAAAGAACCCCTCTCTAAACCCTAGAACACTAGTCACCGCCGCCGCCACTGCTCTAGGGACAGCGGCCAAGAATTGAAACCCAAGTTTCAATTATATGTGCTAAAATGCTAATCAAGAATTGAAACCCAAGTTTCGGTGAGCAACAAAAAGCCTCTACTTCTCCTCTCTCTACTCTCTACTCAATCACGCGAGGAAACAAGCCTGGAACACGTCGCATCGAAGCGCGGAGTCACCGTGCAATCTGTTGAGGATATAGACCTTAGAGTCACCCGCCAGGAGGGGCCGGGTTACTCGCGTGGTCATTGCCAGAAGCCCGGAGCCAAGCTTGAAGACAACGGGCCAGAGATGGGCTGAGACCCGGATATGGCTTAAGGCCCGTAGTTACAATCGTCATTATAGTAGAACTTGTAGTGTAAGG
Organism: Triticum aestivum; assembly: GCF_018294505.1. Taxonomy (NCBI): domain Eukaryota; kingdom Viridiplantae; phylum Streptophyta; class Magnoliopsida; order Poales; family Poaceae; genus Triticum; species Triticum aestivum. Next base: position 19,976,798 of record NC_057808.1, on the reverse strand, counting down.
CAAGTATTGTTTAGAGTCCGAGCCGTACACTCTTATAAGCCGGCCAGGACTCTAAGGGCTGCTGGGCGTCAGCCTCCCTATATAAAGGGACGACCCGGTAGCGGTTCAGAGAGGACAATCTGATCGAGAGCCGGGCATAGCTGTTTAGCTCCCTGGCGATTGTAACCCTAATCAATATCACCTCAAACTGGACGTAGGCTTTTACCTTCACCGTAAGGGGCCGAACCAGTATAAACCCTCGTGTTCCTTGTCCCACATAACCCCTTCAAGCTTCCTAGTTCCAATGGCTCCACGACTAAGTCCTAGCTCGAGGACATCTGCCGTGACAATCCCACGACAGTTGGCACCCACCGTGGGGCCGGCGCACGGTGGATTTGAGTTCTTGAAGGGCAGCTTCGAAGGGCTCAAGGGATACGCGGTTGGCCGGATGACCAAGAGTCGTCGAGGCAAGTTCTACATCGACGATGCGGACTGGGGCCCCGACGCCGGCTCAATCGAGTACGGGTACCGGGTCCCCTTTGGCGGAATTCATGTCTTCATTGGCAAGATTGGTGAGCCGGGCCCCGAGCCGGATCTCTGCGCCGATCTCATCGAAACGGCTCAGCGCGCATGACCCGCCCGGGCCCGGCCTGCCTTAAGGCGCGTTTTTGTGGGATGCATCCATGGAGGGCCCTCTGATCCATCTGGGTCTGGTGATGAGGCGGCCGCCGGTTCTGACGGCGAGTCGGCCACTGATGAGTCAAACTCGTTGTACCAACTCCAAGATGGCAGGCTCATGGGTTGTTCCGATGGCGACAGTATTCCAGACCTTTTTGGGCCGCCAAGTCAGGTTGGAGTTTTTATGGCTGGGGCACAGCCTGTTCAGAACCCCGCTGCTGGATCGGGAAACCCGGTGCCTTCTCCGGCTCAGGTGCTGATGGATCTGACGGACAAGATGACAGCCCTGTTAACCGCCACGGTTGACCCGGCAGATCAAGCTCAGCATGATGCGGAGGTGGCATAGTTAAAATTGGATCTGATAAAGGCTAAAGAGGATCTTGCAGCAGAAGGGATCAGGCTGGCTGCGGAGCGGGCGGCTCTCGACGCCCGGACTCAGCTGATTCAGGCGCAGTCCTTCCAACTCACGATGGATCAGAACGCGGCCAATGAGGTCATGAGAAGGAGGCATCAGAAGGCCCAGTCTCGACTCCCGCTAGTTTACGATCCACGCAATCTCTTCAATACGCCGGGTGCAGGGTCTAGTAACCCGCCAGGGGTCATAGCGCCCGGGTCTGGACCCCTTACTCAGCCACGGGTGATGGGGCCTCCCCAGGTGCCCCCTGCCCCGCCTCAATATGTGCCAATACCCCCGGGTCATTATGATAACCCGCTGGAGAACATGGTAGCTGCGGCAGCACGTCTGGCGGCTCTCCCCGTTGACGGCGATTCTCCGGCGGCCATCGAAACTCGCCGGGTCAGGGAACTCCTGCAGACGGCGCTGGCACAGCAAGAGGCGTACTCCTACAGCCGGGACAGGATCCACTCGACTCCTCGTCCAGGTCAGAGCCCGAGTTATAGCCGGCACATGGTCTCGGCAACCGGCTCAAGCAACGTCCGGCGCCATGACCCGCCCGTTGGCCATGGCCCGGCTCATAGCGGAGCCTTTTACGTGGCAGACCAAGCACGGCAAGAGGCGGAGCAAGTGCCTCAATTCACGGCTTACCAGACCCCACCGGCTTATCCGACGACTTCCGTTGATGTGGGTATCCCTACCAGGACCGGAGGTGTCCCTTGTTTGGTGCCAGCTATCCGTAATGAACGTCTACCCAAGGACTTCAAAGGTCCTAGGAAGGTGCCTAACTACACAGCGGACTTGCAGCCCGCGGCCTGGATCGAGAGTTACGAGATGGCCATGGAGCTCCTGGAGGTCAGTGAGGCGGCCATGGCTAAGTACTTCACCATGATGTTGGATGGGACTGCCCGCACTTGGTTGAAAGGGCTACCACCGAATTCCATTGGGTCTTGGGCGGAGCTGAAAGCCCGGTTCATCCAAAACTTCAAAGATACCTGCAGGCAGTCTATGTCAATTGTGGACCTGACTAACTGTAAGCAGCAGGAGGGTGAATCCACGACCCATTGGGTCCGCCGGGTCAAGGAGATCATACATTCATCAGATAAGATGGATGCCGGCTCTGCAGTCTTAATGTTGGAACAGAACTGTCGCTTTGTGCCCCTAAAGATGAAGCTCGGGCGGCTTAAGCGCGACTGCACAGATATGGGTACATTAATGGCGGCTCTTGTCAAGTACGCCGATTCCGATGGTACCAAGGATCCCCCTTCAGATGATGAAAGGACAGGGAAGGGAAAGAAGAACGGCAATGGCAAGGGTCCTCAGTTTAACCCGGGGAACCCAGGAGGAGGCAAGCGCAAGGCCGACGGCAGCCTGGAATTTGTAGCCAATGCCAACTCCCAAGGTAACAACCAGCGCCGCAAGGGGAGGCCCCCCCCGAGGCGGCGGGTCAGGGCCATCTCTGGAGCAGCTGTTGAATGAACCTTGTCCGAGACACGGCTCTAGAGAGAAACCAGCGACTCATCTATGGAAGGATTGTGCAATCATGAAGGCCTTTAAAAACTACAACAGCCCGGGTGGCGGCTTAGGTGCCGGCGGCTCAGGCGCCGGCGGCTTTCATGGCCCTGGGGGCGGCTCGAATTCTGGCCCTTAGGGCGGTCAAGGGGGCTTTAATCAACAGTCTGGCCAGGGTCATCAACAGCAGCAGGGGGGTTACCAGACCAATCCAAAGCAGCTAAGCGGTGGGCAGTATCATGTATTCACCACTAGTCTGTGCAAGCGATATCAGAAGATTCAGAAGAGGGCTGTGAATGCTGTCGGGCCGGCAGTCCCACGCTATTTACGATGGTCTGAGCAGCCCATAGTGTGGAGTAGGGAGGATCATCCTCCTCGGGTGGATAACCCGGGCCACTTGGCCTTGGTAGTGGCTCCTCAGGTGGGAGGATATAAGTTCACAAAAGTACTTATGGATGGAGGCAGTAGCATTAACATCCTCTATTATGAGACTTTTCGCCGTATGGGGTTAGTTGATAAGAACCTCAGCCAGTCAAACACTATCTTCCATGGGGTAGTGCCTGGTAAGTCGGCTTATCCAGTCGGCAAGATCGAATTGGAAGTGGCTTTCGGTGATGACAATAATTACAGGGTGGAGAAGTTGACCTTTGAGGTGGTCAAAATAAGAAGTCCATACCATGCTATATTTGGACGGCCGGCTTACGCCAAGTTCATGGCACGGCCGTGTTATGTGTACCTACAGCTCAAGATGCCGGGTCACAATGGGACCATTACGGTTCACGGCAGCCGGAAAGTGGCTCTGGAGTGTGAGGAAGGTGATGCAGCTTATGCAGAGTCTGTTTGTGCTACAGAGGAGTTAAAGTTTTACAAAGACAATGTTGACCCAACAGACATGACCTCTTTGAAGAAGCTGACCACGGAGACTGAGCCGACGATGAAATTTAAGTCGGCTGATGAAACTAAGCTTGTTGATTTTGTTCCAGGAGATTCATCTCAGCAGTTTATCATCAGTGCCAATCTGGATCCAAAATAGGAAAGCACGCTCATCGAGTTCATCTGTGAGAATAGGGACATCTTCGCGTGGAAACCTTCTGACATGCCAGGTGTACCTAGAGAACTCGCTGAGCACACTCTCAATGTTGATCCGAAATTTAAGCCGGTCCGACAGTTCCTTCGGCGGTTTAATGAAGAGAGGCGAAAGGCTATTGGTGAAGAAGTGGCCCGGCTCTTGGCGGCCGGGTTTATTGTTGAAGTCTTTCACCCAGAGTGGTTGGCTAACCCGGTGCTCGTACTCAAGAAGAACGGCACCTGGCGGATGTGTGTGGACTACACGGACTTGAACAAGGCGTGTCCGGCTGATCCTTTTGCTCTCCCCCGTATTGATCAAATCATTGATGCTACGGCAGGTTGTGCACGCTTAAGTTTCTTGGATGCTTATTCCGGGTATCATCAGATTAAGATGGCAGTTAAGGACGAGGAGAAGACGGCGTTCATCACTCCCTTTGGAGCCTTCTGTTATGTGTCTATGCCCTTTGGACTCAAGTGTGCACAGGCAACTTACCAGCGTTGTGTACAGAATTGTCTTCATAAACAGATCGGGCGCAATGTTCATGCATATGTGGATGATATTGTGGTTAAATCCGTCAAAGAGGAAACCCTGATAGATGATTTAAGAGAAACCTTTGATAATCTCCGGGTCTATAAGATGATGCTTAACCCGGCCAAGTGTGTCTTTGGTGTTCCTGCAAGCAAGCTCTTGGGTTTCTTGGGTTTCTCCGGGTCCATCACCTCCCTGGCTAAGCCGGCATGTATAAATGACGTTCAGCGCTTGGCGGGTCGCATCGCTGCTTTAAGTCGGTTTATAAGCCGTTTGGGTGAAAAGGCCATGCCCTTATATCAATTGATGAAGAAAGCTGATAACTTTGTCTGGAATGATGCAGCTAATACCGCTTTTGAAGAATTAAAGAAACAACTGGCAGAGCCCCCGGTCCTTGCTGCTCCGGTTGATAAGGAGCCCTTACTACCGTATGTGGCAGCAAACGCACGAGCAGTCAGCGTGGCTATTGTGGTGGAGTGCAAGGAGGCGGGTAAGGAGCATCCGGTTTAGCGGCCGGTTTATTATGTCAGCGAAGTGCTCATTGAGTCTAAACAGCGGTACCCGCATTGGCAGAAGCTTGTGTATGGAGTGTTCATGGCGAGCCGGAAGCTTAAGCATTATTTTCAGGGTCATCCCATCACTGTGGTCAGTTCTGCCCCTCTTGGTGATATCATTCAGAACAGAGAGGCCATAGGGAGAATTGCTAAGTGGGCTATAGAACTTGGACCCCATGGTCTCAAATATGTGCCATGTACTGCTGTTAAATCTCAGGCTTTGGTGGATTTCATCAACGATTGGACAGAATCACAAGTGCCCGAGCAAAAGCCGGATAACACTTATTGGACTATTCACTTTGACGGGTCCAAGCAGTTGGAGGGCTCAAGGGCTGGTGTTGTATTGGCTTCCCCTAAAGGTGACAAGTTCCATTATGTGCTACAGTTGATGTTTCCTTGCACTAACAATGCGGCTGAGTACGAGGCCCTGCTCCATGGTCTTCAGATGGCTAAAGAGATGAGCTTGAGCCGGGTAAGGTGCTTCAGTGACTCAGACTTGGTGGCTCAACAGGTATCAGGCAAGTGGGACTCTAAGGACCCTCTAATGGTGGCTTATCGCTGCGAAGTTGATGCCATTGCGGGGCACTTTCAGGGCTACCAAGTAGAGCACATTGATCGCAGGAAGAACGAGGCGGCTGATGCTTTAAGCCGACTAGGCTCTCAGCGAAAGCCGGTGCCGCCTAACACTTTTATGGATGTCCTGTATAACCCTTCGGTTAAATTGCCTACAGAGGAGGACTTGGCTATCCCTGACCCGGAGGCACGACTGGTGGCGGCTCTTCATGTCATACCAGACTGGACAATGCCATATCTGGCTTATATAACCCAGGGAGAGCTGCCTGAGGATGAAACTTTGGCCAGGCAAATAACTCGGCGGGCTAAGTCAATGATCGTCATCGATGGCGAGTTACATCATCGCAGTGTTTCAGGGGCATTTCAGCGTTGTATCTCCCCTGAGGAAGGCCAAGAGATCTTGCGTGAGATCCATGAAGGGGATTGTAGCCATCACGCCAGCTCAAAATCCCTTGTAGCCAAGGCTTTCCGTCATGGTTTTTATTGGCTGACGGCTCATGCTGATGCAGAGGACTTGGTCAGTAAATGTGATGGTTGCCAAAGGTTCTCACGACGGGCTCATGTGCCGGCTCAGGAGTTGAGGATGATCCCAATCACTTGGCCCTTTGCGGTCTGGGGGCTTGATATGGTTGGACCTTTTAAACGGTCCAAGGATAAGAATACCCACCTCTTGGTGGCAGTTGACAAATTCACAAAGTGGGTGGAAGCTGAGCCAGTTAGCAAGTGCGACGCAGCCACGGCGGTTCAATTTATGAAAAAGGTGATTTTCCGCTTTGGTTTTCCACACAGCATTATAACTGACAATGGCACCAATCTCTCCAAGGGCGCCATGGAGGAATTTTGTCAACGATAGCATATCAGACTTGATGTTTCTTCAGTGGCTCATCCTCAATCCAATGGTCAAGCTGAGAGAGCTAACCAGGAAATTCTGAAGGGCATCAAGCCCCGTCTTTTGGTCCCTTTGCAACGGACGCCGGGTTGTTGGGTGGAGGAGTTGCCCTCCGTCTTATGGAGCATCAACACTACTCCTAACAGGTCTACCGGCTTCACGCCTTTCTTCATGGTTTATGGAGCAGAAGCAGTCCTCCCCAGCGACATCCGTCACGATTCACCGCACGTGGCTGCTTATGTTGAGACAGATAATGAACAAGCGCGCCAAGATGCTCTGGACTTGTTGGACGAACAGCGTGATGTGGCAGCAGCCTGTTCAGCGATTTACCAACAAGACCTGCGCCGTTATCATAGTCGCCGGGTCAAATCCCGGGTCTTCCAGGAAGGCGACCTTGTGCTCCGGCTCATCCAAGATTAAACAGATGCACACAAGTTATCCCCACCTTGGGAAGGGCCCTTTGTGGTCAGCAAGAACTTGCACAACGGGTCATATTACCTCATCGACATTCGGGAGCATAAAGATTCACGTAAGTCTGAGGAAGAGACCCGTCGGCCATGGAACATAGCTCAGCTTCGGCCTTACTACACTTGAGGTACCGGCTCTCGTGGTGTACATACTTATCTCAACCATGTATATATTATGATAAGCAATAAAGCAGGACCTCTATCCATTTCTCTCCTCCAAATATGTGTGTGTTGTTTTTATTACAAGATTACATGCTGACTTAGAAGAGGATCCGGCTTACGATCGTATTCGAATCTAGCCGTAAGCAGTAAAGTCACTTGGGGGCTTCCTGTTCAAACATGGGTCGTATTCGAACCAAAGAGAACATAGCTGTCGATACCCATTTGATTGGCAAAGTGCCGAGCTCATGGGGAGGTTATCTTTGGTCATATTTGAATCATAGTTTAACCCCTCTGAGAACCGACGTGGATCGTATTCGAATCAGCGTCGTTAAACAATTTAAAATCACTTGGGGGCTTCCTGTTCAAACATAGGTCGTATTCGAACCAAAGAGAACATAGCTGTCGGTACCCTCTTGATTGGCACTGCCACACCCACTGGGGGCTATGTGATCGTATCCGAATCTTAGCTTCACCCCTTTGGGCCGGGTTTCTGGTCGTATTCGAACCGGAAGCCCCTAGGTTCTTATATTCTATCAGAAGTTTACTCTGATTACGTCAAGGTGTGTACTGCCGGGTCTCACTTGCCGACTTAATTTTGGTTTATCTTGTTAGTTGAACATCATGGATGTCATCAAGGCAAGTAAATTAGAGTTAAGGTACCAACCGTGCTACCCGGGTTATTTAAACCGGAAGTATGTTTACAGGCCGTTAAATCTGTTATCACGGCTATGTTCAGAGTGTAATTAAGGACCAGTCTTTTTTGATTCGTAATCCGGGTTATCCATCTCAAACACCTGATTCTCGGGGCGGTAAGCCGCCTTGAGACATGTGATTCGCCTTTCTATGCAGATACTTCAAGGCACCTTTTAAGGTTGAGAAACATCAAAGGGATAATTTCAAGGGATTTCAGCATTCATTACGTGCACGATGGCACGGCAGAGATAAATTGTTGCACCTAGTCTATTACAAAATTCATCAAGTTTCAAGGATGGAGCATTGTTCGGTGAACCGTCAGCCGATTTATGATGCCTGCTGAGTCGAAGTCTCTGGCTCGTTCCTGTCCTCTCCTCCGACTGACCCCAAGACTTGGAAAGTTGATGACTTCCAGTCGATGCCGCGGAGAGCTTCGAACTGGGCTTCTTCATCAATTAACCCCGCCGGGTCAGTCTCTGGGGCAAAGGTGTGCTGACGAGCCGGTGGAATTAAACTCAGGTCTTCATAGCGAGGGGTTGGAATCCTCTGATTCTCCGTGTTGTAGCCCGGCTGGTACTTTGTTAGATCAGTGTCGTCCCCGATAAGGGTGGCCACCGGGCGTACAGCCTTCACACACGCCGCGAAGTCCTTCTGGTCAAAGGCTGAGCCGTCCTCCTTCAGGCTTGGGTAACCCATGGCGATGTCTGCCGGGTCTAGCTCCGGCAGAAATGCCTTGGCCCGGCTCAGCGCGGCGATCTCTCCGGCTCTCGCAGAGGCCCATCGCAGCTCTTGGATCCGCTGAGGCAGAACGGCGAGCCGGCGCAGGACTTCGGCCAGATGAGTTGGCACCTCGTTGGATAGGGCCACCACGGCTAAGGCGCGCTGTGACCCGGTGTAGAGCTGTTCCACCAGGGTGTACACGGCCTTTAACTTGGTGACCACGCTCTGGTTGAGGTTGGCACTCTTGGGACCTGTTTAACAGAATCAGATGAGCCGGTAACAAGGACGAATCATGCCATATACTAATTTGATGAAAGCCGGTGAAGCGACTTACCGAAGATGGCGGCTACCATTTGGGAAACTTGGCGTTTTAGGCCGGAGAGCTCGGCGGTCTTCTCAGAGAGAGTCTTTTCCGCCTGTTCTGCCCGGGTCACCAGTACGGTCTTCTCCTCAGCCCAGGCCTTCCGCTCAGCATCAAATTCGGTCTTTAGCTTCAATTGAGCGGCGATGCTGGAGACAAACTTGGCGTTTGCCTTCCGGGTCTCCATCTCCTATGTCTTCAGCCGGCTCTTCAGATCGGCAAGGTCCGACTCTAATTTCTTGCCAATAGCCTGCATATGTTTCCGAGTTAATTAACAGTTACTATATAAGTCCCAAGCACTTTCCAAGCAAAGACACTTGGCACTTGGGGGCTAATGCATGTTGAACGTATCTATCTACATACTGCCGGCTCAATTGAGTAAGCCAGAACTTAAGTCTACAACATATTCAAGTATAAGTCGTCGACTTGGGGGCTAGCATGGCAAAGGTAACTATGCAGTAAAGTAAGAAGACAGCAGAAGAATACCTCAGATTTTTGTTGGATCTGGTTGACCATGGCAACCTCGGCGTCCCGGCTCTTGTGTACTTGGCTGATGTAGCCAGAGACGAGCTCTCCAATGCTCAAGTCGGTGTAGCCGGAGAGGTCCAGGTTCACCCGGTGGGGCTGCAGCAACTCCCCCTTCGCGGAGCATTTGGCCAACGCGGTCGGTCTCCCCGGCTCAACAAACTCCGTCCGGGTGATTACCACGTCCGGGTCGTCTGCTGGTGGAGCTGAGCCGGAGGCCTCCGGATTAACCGAAGCTTCGGTCGTTGCCTTGGTGGTAGGGGCAGGGGCCTCAGGCGCCGTGTCCATTGGAGTGGCGGCTTCGGGGGTGGAGGCAGCTGGCGGTTCTTGGACTGTCACCGCCGGCTCAGGCAAGTCCGGCACTCCGGCCGACTTGGTTTTCTTCACCCTCTTGGCGAGCTTTGCTTGAGCACTGAAAGCACAACAAAGGTTAGTACAAAGCATATGAGTAAAGATCAGGACGACATGAGATGATTGTTGTTACTCGGGCGCGGTCTTGAAAGCCGGCAGGTTTGACTGCATGGAGTCACCCGAAGAGGGGGAGGTCTCCTGATAATTGGAGTCAGAAGAGTTGAGTGGCTGACGGATAACACCCGCCAACGGATGAAAAGGGTATAAGTGAGAAAAAACCTTAGTGCGACGCTTCCTTGTTGCGTCCGGTAGCCCGGCGGAGAGGTCGGTGTCCCTGCGGGCCCGGGTGTGACGCCGGCTTTCGTGCACCTGCTGCTTCAAAAGAAATTGAGGGTCTTGATGAACTAACGGATGTGAAAAGCTTACTTTCCGGGTTACTCTTCGGACTTCCACCTGTGGCAAAGGCTCCGAGTCGGAGGAAAGTGACATTACCTCTTCAACCACCGGGTTACTGGCGCCGGTGTCATCCTGTCAATGAGCAAAGTGTTGATAAGGTGGACAGCAGCAAACAACAAGTATAGCAAGAATTTAAAGGTTTAAGGGTTACCTCTGACTCGGAGCTGTCGCTTAGTTGCATTAGCTCCGAAGCAATGGGTCGGCTTCCCTTCTTGCGAGGGGCGGTTTTCTTGGCGGCTTTGTTCGCCTTTCTGGCCTTCTTGGCCGCTTCATGGTCATATTTGACCCGCCAGAACTTATCATCAGCCTGAAAGATACAAGGATTGATTCTTAAAACGGTTCGGTTGAAGGTTATATGCAGACAAAGATAAAGGTTAAAGTCAGCGGCTTACCGCTGGGGCTGGATTGGTCTTGCAGAAGAAGGCTAGCCCGGTTCTTCCGCAGTCTGCCAGGCTCTCGTTTAAAAGAGCCTTGGTCTCTTCCTCTTCAACGTCTTCTGGAAGATCATTGCGACTGTGCCTCTGCGGGTCATCCTTTCGCCCGGTGTACTCACACATTAAGCCGGGGCGGTGGCTCAATGGGATCACCCGCCATGTGATCCAGACCCGGACCAGGTCAATTCCGTTCAGACCGTTGCCTAGAAGGGCCTTGATCTTATTGATAGTTGGAAGCAGAGGCTGGCGTTCTGCTGCAGTCAGTTTGTCCGACAGTGGATGAGTCGGCTCTAGACGTGTTGGGCGAAAGCCGGGCAGCGGGTTTTCATCTGCCGGAGACGTATCTTGGCAGTAGAACCAAGTCATATTCCAGTCCTTGGGGTGGCTCGGCGGCTCTGCATAAGGGAACAGACAGTCCCTACGCCGTTGGATGGAGATGCCACCTAACTCCAGACTTGGCCCGTTGGCGCATTCATTCTGGCAGTTTAAATAAAACAGCTCTCTGAAGAGCAGCAGACTAGGCTCTTCTCCAAGGTACACTTCACAAAAGACTTGGAAGTTGCAGATGTTGGATACGGAGTTGGGTCCTATGTCCTGAGGCCGTAGGTCAAAGAAGTTGAGCACATCCCTGAAAAACTTTGAGCCGGGCGGTGCGAAGCCCTGGCTCATATTGTCTGCGAAGATCACTACCTCCCCGTCCCTCGGCTGTGGTCTTTCTTCTGACGGGTCAGGGGCACGGTAGGACATCACTTCCTTCTTGGGCAGATATCCGGACTTAACAAAATTGGCTAGGGTCTCGTCGGTGACGTTGGACCTCATCCAGTTGCAAGTGATGGGAGCCTTGGGAGGCATGGTGAAGGTTGGTGGTCTATGATAAAGAGAAAAGTGCCCGGGTTAATTATAAGCCGGAGATCTGTCGTTCAAATTAAGATGGCGGCTTATGAAGGGGACTAATGGTGTATATTCAGATACGGTGGATTATTTAAGCTGCAGGGGGATTCAGAGTAAATTGGTTATTTACGGCTTTACTACAGTTAAGCCGGAGGATTCTACAGAGCATGGTTCTCTTTAAACCGGAGAGTTCTACGGCACGTGTTTTTCTTTAAGCCGGAAATGTAAGCCGCCAGGATTCAATAAGTTGCAGTTTTTACTAAGTGTGGTAAAACAGGTTTCGCATACTACCGTAACTTTTTTGGATCAAAATGGTCGGAGTAAAGAAAATTTTCTAGACCTAAAATGCGGACGCAGGGGAGTTCTTGAGCTCGAACGAAGCATCTATACAGTGGAAGGAGATCTACTAATACTTGAAATGAGGGTTAAACAACTACCGCAGCAACTTTATGCAAGGTTAAAGATCAACCAAGTACAGTGGCTACGAGAAGTACTGAGGGTCGTGGCAATGGCGATGAACGCGAAGAACTCAGGCGAACCCTACGGTAGATCTATCTGACAGGGCAAAGGAGACTCACCGGAGTTGGAGAAGAGCGGAAGTCGCCGCCGTTGATCTGGTCCGAATCAGGGTGATGCAGCGGCCGGGTTGATGAAGACCAGGGGCGCGACGGCGGCGGCAGTGGCAGAGCTCGGGCAGAGGAGCGACGGCGTGAGGAGGAAGAAGAGGGCGTGAGAGGAACCTGTTGGGCCGGCCAATTTATAAGGCAAGGTCATAAGTGGGCGCGAGATTCAAGGAGACCACGACGTGGTTATCTCCCCCCCACGACGCCTCGATTTTCGGAATGGCAGTAAAAGCAAAGATCCGTTGCGGATCTGGCGGAGTAAAAAACAGACTTAATGGAGGATGACGTCATGGCGGATTATCCGGAGTCCAGAGGATGACGTCACTGCGGGTTATGGCCTTCTCATAAATGGTAAGCCGGAGGTTTTTTCTGTCAGAAGAGTTGAAGATTGACATGAGCCGGCTCAAATCAATCTGGGGCCTAATGTTGAGGATATAGACCTTAGAGTCACCCGCCAGGAGGGGCCGGGTTACTCGCGTGGTCATTGCCAGAAGCCCGGAGCCAAGCTTGAAGACAATGGGCCAGAGATGGGCTGAGACCCGGATATGGCTTAAGGCCCGTAGTTACAATCGTCATTATAGTAGAACTTGTAGTGTAAGGCAAGTATTGTTTAGAGTCCGAGCCAGACACTCTTATAAGCCAGCCGGGACTCTAAGGGCTGCTGGGCGTCAGCCTCCCTATATAAAGGGACGACCCGGTAGCGGTTTAGAGAGGACAATCTGATCGAGAGCCGGGCATAGCTGTTTAGCTCCCTGGCGATCGTAACCCTAATCAATATCACCTCAAACTGGACGTAGGCTTTTACCTTCACCGTAAGGGGCCGAACCAGTATAAACCCTCGTGTTCCTTGTCCCACATAACCCCTTCAAGCTTCCTAGTTGCGATGGCTCCACGACTAAGTCCTAGCTCGAGGACATCTGCCATGACAATCCCACGACACAATCCCTAAATCCCTTTCCCCCATGCGAAATCCCAAAACATGGCGAGCCGCCGCGGCGAATCGATTGGAGCCTAGCTAGTGGTGGCGCGCGCAGGGAGGAGGAGATCGAGGGGGACTTACGGGGCTGGAGTGTCGGAGGAGGCGAGAGGCGACCGCGCATGGTGGCGGAGCACGGCGCCGTCGACGTTGGTAAGGCGGCCGGGGAGGAACCCTAACCGCGGCGGCGTCGTCGGGCGGAGGGGATCGATTGTGAGAGTGAGGGGGTGTGGGGGGCGCTCGGGCAGGTTTCCTTTTCCCCTGGTAGTAGCGCTGGGTAGAGGCGGGCGCTACTGCTAAGCCCACCAGCTGCAGCTCCCGTTTGAAACAAACTCTACAGGTAAGTGGGCTACCCTTTTTGCCCTGCGGCCCATGTAACAACAGCGCGGCCCAAGCTAACAAATGCTGCTGTTATTTGGTAGTAGTAGCGTGGGGTCAAGAACAGGCACTAGAGGTAAACTTCTACCTATAAGCATTTTCCTAGTAGTGAAGAGCAACCATGGTCGAGAAGATCCGTTAGAATTTCGTAACTAGACCTTCCCCCCCTCTCTACCTCTTAAATCCCGGGACGAGATTTCTTGTAGTGGAGGAGAATTGTGACGCCCGGATAATCATGCTACAGTAACCTCTGCTAATGACGCCACATCACGTCCGTTACTGTCGCTAATCTCGCGTTAGTTCAAAACGATTCGAATTCAAAATTGAATTTTTGGCAACCAAGCAAAGTTTTCAAACATTAAAACAAAAATGTTCGGATTGTGAAATAGTTAAGTTTACTAAATTAGGTACAACCTATGTATTTTTATAGAACTAAAATGTTAGGTAAATAAAGAGGAAACAGAAAAGAAATAAAGAAAAAGGAAAGTATAAAAAAACAAAGAAACAAACTAACGAAAATAAAAAGGCAAACACCCCCCTCCTGGGCCACGGCCTAGCAGGTCGCCCGGCCGACCCACCTGGCTCAACCGGCGGGCCCACCCCATTGCCCCTTATCCCCACTCCCTCTCAACACCCTAACCGGCCACCTCACTGCCCCCCCCACTCACTCCCCACGTCCCCCCTCCCCGATCCAGATCTGGATCGGGGGAACGAACCGCGCCGACCACCCCCTACACCACAGGACTGCGCCGTCGCCGCCGCCCGGACCACGTCGGAGCCACCTCGTCGGAACCCTCCCTCACCAGACTGCCTCCCGTCTCCGTTAATGTCGTCGTCTCCATCCTCCTCCTCAGCCCCCACTGCCTAGACCCCACCGCCCCTGGTGAGGCCGCGGAAGCTCCTCCTCCTCCCTTGCTCGCAACGGCACCCCGCGCCCGACGCCGCCTCTGTCGGTGCGCTCACCGCGCCTGTAGCCACGCCCGCTCCTTGCCACGCCCGTGGCGCACCCCGCAGCTGCCGTCCGCGCGCCCTGCGGCCCCTGCTCGCCGCTGCGCTGCTGCGCGCCCCTCCTCCCGCCTAGGCTCGGCCGTCGTCGTACGCGACCGCGCCCCGCTAACCGTGCTCGCCCCTGCAAGCCTTGCCCCACTCGCGACCCGTGCCACTGCCCCGCCCTCGGACAGCGCCCCGTCTCCCCTACGCGTGCCGCCCCCTGCTGCTTCCCACCGCGGAGCGTTCGCGCCACCTCTTGTCGCCCGCGCGTGGCCGCTCCCGCTCACCGCAGATGCTCTGCTGCGCCACTGGCTCGCCTCCCCCCTATGCTTCTGGCCTGCCCGGCGCCATGCGCTCGCCTGCTGCTGCTGCGTGCCGTGGCCGCCGCACGCCTCGCTCGCTGATGCCCGCGCTGCCTGCTGCTCCCGGCGAGCCCCACGCACCCTCCTCCGCCTGGCCGGCGCCGTGGTCACCCACGCCTCGCCAGTCTCGCCCCGTCGCGCCCTGGAGTTCGGGTGACGCCACGCCTGAGCAGCGCCCGCGCCCGCTACAGTCACCGTAACCCACCTGTCCCCGTGCCCGCTAAGGCCCCCTGGGCCATTGACAGGTGGGGCCCCAGCCCCTGGACGTTTAAAAAAATAGAATTAAAATAAGATTTAAAAATAATAATAATAAATTTAATTAACTAATTAATTAACTAAAATAATTAACTAAATTAATCAAGTTTAATTATACTAATAACTAATTAACCTAACTAACTACTGTTAATTAGCTAAACAGTCAATGACATGCGGGACCCTCCCGTCAGTTTGACCAGTCAACACCTCTGTTGACTGCTGACGTCATGCTGATGCAATAATACTAATTTCGAAATAATTTAATAATAATAATTTAGAAAATGATATAAAACTTTAAAAATTAATATAAAATAAACCGCAGCTCAGATGGAAAAACTTTGTACATGAAAGTTGCTCAGAACGACGAGACGATTCCGGATACGCAGCCCGTTCATCCGGTACACATCCCTAGCATAGCAAACATGCAACTTTCCACCTCTGGTTCAAATGTCCGAAAACGCAAAACACTGGGAATACTTTCCCGGATGTTTCCCCCCTTCGCCGGTATCAGCTACAGCCGCGTTAGGGCACACCTAACACCGCTCATTGTCTTGTCATGCACCATCATGCATATGTTTGCTTTTATATTTATTGTTTCTTCCCCCTCTTCTCTCGCTAGACACCGAGACCGACGCCGCTGCTACCCAGTACGACTACAGTGTTGACGACCCCTCCTTCTCGCCTGAGCTTCCAGGCAAGCCCCCCCTTGATCACCAGATATCGCTTATTCTTCTCTATACCGCTTGCATTAGAGTAGTGTAGCATGTTACTGTTTTCGGTTAATCATGTTCTGTTGCATAGCCTGTCATTGTTGCTACAGTTGTTGCTACCTTACCTGCAATCCTAAATGCTTAGTATAGGATGCTAGTTTCCATCAGTGGCCCTACATTCTTGTCCGTCTACCATGCTACACTACCGGGTCGTGATCACTCTAGAGGTGATCACACGTATATACTTATATACATAATACATGATACATGTGGTGACTAAAGTCGGGTCGGCTCGTTGAGTACCCGCAGTTGATTCACGGATTGGGGGCTGAAAGGACATACTTTCCCGACGGCCCCTTGTGTGGATCTTTGTGGCGGAGCGACAGGGCAGGTTGAGACTAGCTAGGTGAGAGGTGGGCCTGGCCCTGGTCGGCGTCCGTCGTTACTTCATAATAACACCCTTAAAGAGATCTTGGTATTTGATCTGAGTTGGGTCATTGACCTTATACGGACTAACCGCCACGTGGGACAAGATATGGGCAACCGGCGTCGTGGTATCAGCCGAAGCCTTCGTGACATCAGCGACTGAGCGGCGCGCGCCGGGTTGGACCGCGTAACACAACTTCCTTTGTAATGGAAGTTGCTAGGTCTGTTCACCGGCCGCGTACGCAACGTGCAGGTGTGCAATGGGCGATGGGCCGAGACCCCTGCGCATAGGATTTAGACTGGCGTGCTAACCTCTCTGTTGTGCCTAGGTGGGGTCGCGACATGTTGATCTTCTAAGGCTGGGCATGATCCAGGAAAGTGTGTCCGGCCAAAGAAGATCGAGCATGCCGGGTAATGTGGTGCACCCCTGCGGGGAAGTTGATCTATTCGAATAGCCGTGTCCACGGTAATAGGCAACCGGGAGATGTACCTTGACCTTATGACCACTAGAACCGGATACTTAATAAAACACGCCCTTCCAAGTGCCAATTATAACTCTGTGATCACTCTCATACAGGGTGACGAGGGGAGGATCGCCGGGTAGGATTATGCTAAGCGATGATACTTGGTGAAATTACCATATACTATCTTCCACATGCTGCAAGATGGAGGCTGCCAGAAGCGTAGTTTTCGATAGGATTAGCTATCCCCCTCTTATTCTGGCATTCTGCAGTTTAGTCCACCGATATTGCCCTTTACACAGATACCCATGCATAAGTAGTGTAGATCCTTGCTTGCGAGTACTTTGGATGAGTACTCACGGTTGCTTTTCTCCCCCGTTCCCCCCTTTCCTTTCTTCCTGGTTGTCGCAACCAGATGCTGGAGCCCGGAGCCAGACGCCACCGTCGACGACGACTCCTACTACACCGGAGGTGCCTACTACTACTTGCAGGCCGCTGACGACGAGCAGGAGTAGTTTAGGAGGATCCCAGGCAGGAGGCCTACGCCTCTTTCGATCTGTATCCCAGTTTGTGCTAGTCTTCTTAAGGCAAACTTGTTTAACTTATGTCTGTACTCAGATATTTTTGCTTCCGCGGACTCGTCTATGATCGAGCACTTGTATTCGAGCCCTCGAGGCCCCTGGCTTGTATTATGATGCTTGTATGACTTATTTTATTTAAGAGTTGTGTTGTGATATCTTCCTGTGAGTTCCTGATCTTGATCGTACACGTTTGCGTGTATGATAGTGTACGATTGAATCAGGGGCGTCACACGTTTTCTGTCATGCATGTACATCCATGACGATTTTATGACAGAATCAAGATAGTCATACATGTGCTGTCGTAGAAGTGTTCCATGACATTACCAAAATTATCATCACGAAAGTGTTCACTTCCATGATGATAAATGCCACGTCATGGAAGTTCTTTCGTAAAGGGTGACCAACACGTGGCATCCACCGGAACGGGCCGCCGTTAAGCTATCGGGTCCAGTTTTGGATCCGATAACCCGCTAATAGCCACGACCAATGACGATTTTCCACGTGTAAAATTCTCATTGGCCGACGGAACCACGTGTCAGCTCCGCGTCGGCACATGTGTCACTCATCCAATGGGCGAGATGCGCCTATGATATGCTGACACGTGGACCGGCCCAAAATTGGCCCATAAAGATTAAATCGGCCGGCCCAATTAAAGGCCCACAGGATTTCTCCGACCATAATGGGCCGTCCCAGCTAAAGGCCCACAAGATTTTGAGGAAACTAATGGGCCGGCCCGTTAACAAGCTACCATATGTTTTGGGCCAAATGTCGGCCCATATTTGATCCAGTCCATTAACAGCCTGCCACATTCTAGGCCCAATAAAGGCCCATATGAGATCCGGCCCGTTAAAAGCCTACCACGTTCTGGGCCAAATTACGGCCCAGATCAGATCCGGCCCTTTAAGAGGCTTTGGGCTAAATTATGGCCCATATCAGATTCAGCCCGTCAACTGGACGCTATGCTTTTGGGCCCACTTGCTAAAGGCCCATTTAGTAATTCGGCCTGATATTTGTTTCGGCCTGTTAAAGGCCTATTTAACATTTCGGCCCTATATTTATTTTAGCATATTAAAAGCCCGTCATATAGTTGGGCCTAACTAAGGCCCGGATTGCATCCGGCCTGCTC
This sequence comes from Triticum aestivum, assembly GCF_018294505.1. NCBI lineage: Eukaryota > Viridiplantae > Streptophyta > Magnoliopsida > Poales > Poaceae > Triticum > Triticum aestivum. Next base: position 19,958,674 of record NC_057808.1, on the reverse strand, counting down.
ACAAACGATAATCTGATTGGGCCAAACAAGGACCGAGACTGTCGGTGTACAAAAGTAGGGGCACTCCTTTGTACCCCTTTACTTTTGCACGGGCAGTCGGAGCCACGCGCCACGGCCACGCTTAGCAGGGCAAGGGAAGGAAGCCGAAGAGAAGCCAAAGGCACAAGATGGTCAAGGCAACGCCAAGACCAGAAACACCATGGTGCGTGCATTAATATAATCTGGCACAAGTACACGAAAAAATAGGTTCCAGAAGTAAGGATAGTTGGCAGATGATAGGTTCATAATATACTGTATAGAGAGTTTATTGCCAAACAATGATAACAAGAGAACACAGCAGCTAGGCAGATCGTAGTGTACATAAAAGGGGTACACCATAACCACGACATATAAATCGGGAATGTGGAACTGGCTGGAAAATACGGTGTTGTATTGCCGCTACTAATTGAAAGCCTATCGATCACGTACAGGCCAGCTCTATCAGCTGTTGACTGCAGATGTCCCTGCTCCCCTTCCGGACAAGGAACATACTGTACGTACTAAATACAGAATAACAAAAGAGGAACATGTTAAAGAACAGAAGCGGAAGCATATTCTTGAGGTTCCGCTTCATTGCATACAATGTTGCTTGCCCACTCATGATGAATCACAGCGCCCAAAGAAATGCAATTCCATGCTGTGTCTCTATATGTGGCCACATGCATTTTGAAAATCAAGTGGGAGCATTACCTGACCAATTAAATGTGTGTCTGTTAACTAATATCAGTATCATATCACAATTCGTATTCGAAGAAGAAAGCTTTGGACTTATGATTGGTGTGTTGTTTAGCTTCAAGAGTGGACTGCAGCTAGTGCTGACACATAGCAGCTACACAGATCATAGTGTAGATATAACGGGAAAACCGTAAGCATCAGTAGTAAAATCAGCAAAGTAGAACTTGCTGGAATATATGTGCCAGTATTGCCGGTACGGCTAGAAAGGCTTCGGATACCAGCTCTCTTCAACTGAAGGTGTGGTACTGTTAATATCAGTGTAACTCTCAAAGGCGACGCAGCTCCCCCATTTCCTTGCTAATCTTATAGGATTCAAGTGGGCAGGCCACTACAAATCCTATTCCCATGTTTACAAAATCCTACGAATCAAAGAGGCCTGAAGAGTTCAAAGTGTCCATCACGACCTACCGTATACACCTCTACACTGCAAATGTCGCTACTCATCTTCACTACAAGTAACATACTGTCCTACTATCATACTCCCACTACTACGAAAAGGCTTATACATAGAAGTTTACCAGTAGCGTGTGTTATGGACCCCACGCTACTGATAATTACCAGTAGCGTATGTTATAAAGCGCGCTACTGGTACAACATAGTAGCAGCGTGGGTTTATGGAGGCCATGCTACTGGTAAGTTTGCCACAGCACACCACCCGACCAAAAAATATTAGCAGCGTTTGTAGTCTAACCAGCGCTACTGTTAAGAAAGTAGCTTTAGCGCCTGTGCACCTAGACGTGCTACTGCTATTTCTTCTATGGGTAAACTTATACAAGTAGCGTTGTTTTTGTACAAGCGCTATAGCTAGTTTTACGTACCAGTAGATATTTTGGCTGCCACTCATAGCAGTAGCGTGCTTTGGCACCTCGCGCTACTACTATGGTTGCCAGCCACCTACCACCTTTTCCCTCCTTCCTCCCCTTTCTTCTTCCTCCCCCCTTCCTTTCTCCCCCTTTCCTTGCACCTTGCTTGTTCCTTTCAATGCTCCGCCTCCA
>NC_057808.1:19955094-19955898 GCF_018294505.1 Triticum aestivum | reverse complement strand
ACCGTGGGTGTGGTGTGCCATTACTAGTTCACTAGTAATGGTGCACCACACCCACGGTGCGCCATTAGTAGTTTGGCCCAAACATTCCCCCGAATGCACCCCCCTCCCGTGGACCGCCTTTTCAGTTTTAAAAAAATAAAAGAAAATGATAGAAATGTCAAAAAAATAAAAGAAAATAAGATTCCCATGTGATATGTGGTCTAGTTGTTAGCAAAATTTACAAACATGAATTTTTGACTTTTTTGCAAAATCTCTCGAGAATTTGTAAAATGGGCATAACTTTTGCATACGAACTCGGATGAAAAAGTTTTTTATATGAAAAATCATCTACTCGAAAAGTTACATCCGAATTTAACTGGGGGAACCCCGTTAAACACTTTCAAAATCCTCAAAAACCTAATAGAAAAAAGATATGGGGCTTTTAAGATCTGGAGAGGCAAAAAAATTCAAACTTACTAATGGCGCACCTGCCCATGGTGCACCATTACTATCTTCCCTCCTTCAAAATTCAAAATAAATAAAAAATATATAAAAAAGTTAGTAATGGCGCACCTGCCCACGGTGCACCATTACTATGCCGTATATATGGCTGGGCATGGTCCTCTCCTCCTTACCTCTTCATTCTTCTCCTCCACTCCACCTCTCCTCCACTCCATCTCCCCTTCTCTCCTCCACCATACTCCGCTCCTCCTCTCCGGCGACCACCACCTCCTCCTCTCCGGCGACCTCCTCCTCCCTCCTCTCCTCCCCTCACCTCATGGTTTCTCCTCCCTCCTCTCCGGTGATCTCCTCCTCCCTCCTCTC
>NC_057808.1:19952699-19954792 GCF_018294505.1 Triticum aestivum | reverse complement strand
CCTCTCCTCCACTCCCCTCACGGTTTCTCCTTCCTCCTCTCCGGTGCTCTGGTGAACTCCTCTCCGGCGAACTCCTCCTCCTCTCTGGCGATGTAGGCGAGCGCCTCTCCGGTGACCTCCTCCTCCTCCTCCTCTCCGGTGACCTCGGCCCTCGTCTCCGGCGAACTCCTCTCCGGCAAAAGAACACGGCAAAAGAACGTACAAGATCCAAAAATGAGAACAAAATTTGAAAAAATTTCGTGCAAAAAAACAAGCAAAAAAATGAGCAAAAAATGGGCAAAAAAATCGCGATCCAGATCCAAATTGAAAATTCAAAAATAGCAATGGCGCACGGTGGGGGTTAGACGGTGCGCCACTACTATTTTCCCGCCTTCAAAATTAAAAAATACTAATGGCACACCGGGGCCTATACTAATGGCACACCAGTGGCCTACACTAATGGCGCACCGTGGCCTATACTAAAGGCGCACCAGTGGTGCGCCATTAGTATTTAATACTAGTGGCGTGGTACTAGTGGCGCACCAGTAGTGCGCCATTAGTAGGCAAAACTGGTGCGCCACTAGTAGGCCTTTTCCTAGTAGTGTCTCACTATCTCCCTAGCTAGCTCTCTCTCCCTAGCTAGCTAGCTAGCTAGTTAGAGCTATATATCTAGAGCTACTAGGTAATTAAGAAGAAAGGTGCTTGATATCCCTCTCAACACATAGGTGAGCAAAAAAAGGTGTTTGTGTGCATCGGACCGCAACTATATATATATGGGCGATATTAGAATATATATACTGAATTGTGTGTGGCATAATTTGAGTTGGCTACACTGTGTATTTCATGAAATAATGTGGGTGACATGAGTTGCCTATGTTTTGCCGAAATGTCGATTCAATTCCGTTTCGGCGAATTTCGGGCAAACTCAGTATGTCCTATGTTTAGTGAAGGTCATGCCGAATTTTTGTATGAATTTGATCCATGCATGCATATATACGTGGTTATAATATTTGCTCCGCGCGCAGGTGATCATGAAGGTCAATGGAAGTATTGTGGAAAGATACTGGCAATCCGCTGTGGACGACATGTATGAAAAAAGACTGAAGGATGTTTTATGTCCGTGTCGAAAATGCAAAGGAATAGTCAGGCTCGACCCCTTTGAGGGTGGCACATTCAAGGCGCACCTTCTCATGCATGGTTTCATGCATGGCCATACTCGGTGGATAAGTGAAGATGATGATGACGAGGATGTCGACGGGGCAGAAAATAACGACATGGGGCCACCAGACGAAGAGATGAACGATTATGTGCCCGAAGGGGAAGACGGCCTCGGAAATGTCGATGGCGAAGAGGCAGTTCAAGGCGGAGAAGACGCGGACACGGCCGCCGTCTTCGTCGCTACTAAGTTCAGCCATGCGGGACCCACATGTTCGAGACCTGCTTCGCAAGAAGACGACTAGCGACAGAGCTGCTTCTAGAGAGGAGGCCAAACTGGCGCAACTAGAGGTAGACTCGATGACGCCTTTGTATGATGGTTGCAATCCCGAGGTGACCTGCTTGAGTTTCACACTAGAACTTCTAAAGACCAAGGCAAAAAACAAATGGACAGATACAAGCCTGCATGAGCTTCTAAAGTATCTAAAGAAGGTTCTTCCCGCGGGAAGTCTCTGTCCTACTAGTGTCGAGGAAGCAAAGAAAATCGTGTGCCCTCTTGATCTGCCACACATTAGATATCACACATGCATCAATGATTGCATCATATATCAGAACGAGCACGCGGAAAAAACCATCTTTCCAAAGTGCAATGCTTCACGATATAAAAAGGCCGGAAAGAAAGCTCCACAGAAAGTTGTATGGTACTTTCCGATCACTCCGCGTCTACAGCGGTATTTCGTAGATCCTAAGGAAGCAAAGCTTATGCGCTGGCACGCGGAGAGGGTGAAGCCAGATGACGGAGATGAGCCAAAGCTGAGACACCTCGCAGATGCTAGCCAGTGGAGAGCATTAAAAGCTGAATTTGGTTTTTTGCAAATGATCCAAGGAACGTCGTGCTTGGCGCTAGTAGTGATGGCATGAATCCATTTGGCAACCAGAACCAATCATAGCACATGGCC
>NC_057808.1:19949300-19952429 GCF_018294505.1 Triticum aestivum | reverse complement strand
TGTGCATGAAGGAAAAATACATACACATGGCTATGCTTATTCAAGGGCCGAGACAACCGGGAAATGATATAAATTTGTATCTCGGGTTACTGAAAGAGGAGCTACATACCTTATGGACAACGCCGGCCAAGACATGGGATGCAAGCAAAGGAGAGTATTTCTACATGAGAGCCGCGCTGATCACGACAGTGCAGGACTATCTTGGTTACGGCTATCTCTCCGGCCAGGTGTGCCACGGATATTGCGGATGCACGAGGTGTATGGATGATACAACTTCTCTGCAGCTATCGAAAGATGGCAGGTCTTCGAAAATCGTTTACATGGGGCATCGAAGATGGCTCGAGAAGGATGACCCGTGGAGAAAGCGTGGAGATCTATTCAATGGTAAGGCTGAGCATCGAGGTCCTCCACGTAAGTGTAGCGGTGCAGAAATATATATAAGTTATTGAAGAACTGGGAAGAGTGCCCCTCGCCGGGAAAGACGAAGAAAAAGGCGCCGGAGCCCCTGCTGAAGGTATGGAAGGCGAGATCTGTTTTCTGGGACTTGGAATACTGGCCCATAATCAACACGCCTCATAGACTTGATCAAATGCATATCACAGAAAATATCCTTGAGAGTTTGCTTGGAACATTGATGAACATGCCGGAGAGGACCAAGGATGGCCGAAGGCAAGAAAAGACTTGGAATTTTTGAATATCAGGAAAGATCTCCAAATGCCCGATAAAAGGTCGTCAGAGGAGATGGGGACGGAGACGGAGATGAAAGATAGGGGCAAAAAAGTAAAGAAGAAGGAAGAACAATATTGCCCCCCCCTCTTGCTTCACCTTAGATCCGAAGGAGGTCGATCAATTGTTCAAGTGCATTGCCGGAATTGAAGTTAGTTCTGGATACTGTGGGAAGATAAGCAGATATCTAGACACTAAGAAAAAAAGGTTCAGTGCGATGAAGTCTCACGACTGTCATGTGATGATGATGCAGTTACTCCCGGTTGCACTTAGAGGGACTATGGACACACATGTGCGTGAGACGCTTACTGACCTATGCCACTTTTTTGATGCTATCTCTCGAAAGTCGATCAGTGTGAAGCAACTCCATAGGCTACAGGAAGAGATCATTGTCATACTGAATGAGCTAGAGATGTACTTCCCGCCGGCGTTCTTTGATGTCATGGTGCATCTATGTGTCCACATCATGGACGACATCATCGACCTAGGGCCGACATTCCTGCACAACATGATGTCGTTCGAGAGTTTGAATGGCGTCATCAAAGGATTCGTTCGTAACATGTCCCGGCCAGATAGAAGCATAGCCCAGGGATATCTGACCAAATAGTGCATCTCTTTCTATGAGAGTTATATAGTAGGCACCGGAGATCCTGTTGTTGGTTTGCCCGTCAACAAGCACTATGGAAGGCTCAAAGGCGAAGGTCACACCAACGGTCATAGGGATGTGAATGTGTTACGCTCGGGCCGACAAAATGACCTTGACAGGGCAAACTTAGTAGTGCTACAACACCTAGATGTTCTAGCGCCTTAGAACATGGCCTCTCGACCAACCTCGTGACTTATCAAGTATACGATATCAACGGATACATGTTCTACACTGAGGAGAAAGATATAAAGAGTGATGACCAAAACTCAGGGGTGATGATGGTAGCCATGACCGGGAATGTAATTGAAAGATATTACGGAAGGGTCGAAGAGATATGGGAGCTTAACTACTCTGGATTGCATAGCGCGATGATGTTCCGTGTCAGATGGGCTAAGAATGTACAGAGAGAAAACCGACATTTCACTACCATGTGTATACCCGACTTCGATAGAGGTACTGTCAACGCCATCGCCAAAAATAAGCCATGGGCACGCTAAACACGTGACACAATGTTTCTTCATAACTGATCCGATTAATCCCAGCCGTGTTGTTGTGAGGAGAAGCAAAAGGAGCAACGCCGGAATGGATGGAGTCACCAACGAGGAAGACTACGACCAGTACGGTGATCCGATGAGGGAAGATGATGCTGATGACGATGAAACATACATCGAAAGAAGAATGAAGACTACATTACCTACGAAAGATCGTAATCCCCGGGGAAGGAAAAGTCACGACCTTGGGCTCAATTATTCGACAACGAACAAAAGAGGGAAGAAGATCAGTCTGAAGCATCGTCGTCGCCCAAGCTGACAAACTAATCCACAAATTTTGTATGTGTCTAGCTATTTTGTATACCGCCGATAGCGGCCGGTCAAATGATGTAATATATATTATACTAATTATTATCCGGAGGGTAACAGTGGTATTGCTCCAACGACAGACCAAATTAAACCCTAGCTAGCTAGAGCTATATATACCCCTGCTATACAAACTTTGTACAAATGCAAATGAAAGATAAGAAAAAGAAAAGTGCAAATGACAGAAAAATAGAAAGAAAAAGAAAAAGGAAAAGGGAACTAATAAGCTGTGGAAAATGAAACGAAAGAAAAATAAAAAGAAATAGGAAGGAAGTTTGTGGAATATGAAAAACGAAAAGAAAAAGAATAATAAAAATAAAAAGAGAAATATAAATAAAATAAAAAGGAAGAAAGTTTGTGAAATATGTAAAAGAACAAAAAAAATAAAAATAAAAAGTTAGCAGTAGCGCGTTTTCTCTAGGGCAGCGCTATAGCTAAGAAAAAGAAAAATAAAAAAAGAAGAAGAAAAAGTTAGCAGTAGCGCATTTTTGCTAGGGCAGCGCTATAGCTAAGAAAAAGAAAAATAAAAAAGAAATAAAAATTAGCCGTTGCGCGTTTTTGCTAGAGCAGCGCTATAGCTAAATTAGCTATAGCGTGTTTTGCCAAGACACGCTATAGCTAAGTTGCGTATACAGAGCCACTGCACCCATCTCTATCCTCTGTCTCACTCTCGCTCGATCCAATCGATCCCCTTTCTTTGTGCCGCCCATCCCCTGCCGCCGACGACGCACCAGAGACCCTGACGCCGCGCCCGCCCACGTTGTCGTTGACGCGCGCCGCACCGACACTCCCTCCCCCCTTGCCGCCCTGTCCCCATAGATCCACCCGCCGGCCCGGCCCCTCCCCCCATGCCGTCCCTCTCCCCCGAGTTCTCCCCTCCACCGGCCGGCGCCCCTCCCC
>NC_057808.1:19913373-19949039 GCF_018294505.1 Triticum aestivum | reverse complement strand
TCTCTCTCTTACCGGCCGTACGTTTTCTCTGCAGCAGGTTTGGCTCCTCCGGAAGCAAGGTGCTCGGCAAGGAGGAGAAGGACGTCGGACGCAAGGTGCTTGGCTCCTCTGGCAGCAAGGTGCATCCCTCTCCCTCAAGATCTGGATGCCATCATCATCAATATTGCATCTTCTGTACATATTGCATCTTCTACACTTGCTTCATTGCTTCATTACACTTGCTCTTTTCCTCTTAAGAAATACTACTGTTAAATGCTCTTAAGGAATGCTACTGTTAAATCCTCTTAAGAAATGCTAAGGTAGCATCACTAGTTAACTTCTTGCACTGACAGTGACATAACTAGTGGCTGTGTGGTACCTAGATTGGCCAGAGACAAGTGTGGATGATCATGCTGCTTTGATTATGACTGCACTGTTGCTACCACGACAGCGATAAATTTGGTTGTTGATTCATTTCCCGATTGTGAGTGACCTATGTTTTGCCGAAAATGTTGATTCATTTCCATTATGGCAAATTTCAGGCGCTCTATATGTGCACTTTCTAGCAAAGCTCATGCCAAAATTTTCCGTGAATTTCGACATGACTTGTGCTAGAAAGTTGGACATATCGAGTACTCGAGATTTGTCGCGACGGGAATGAAATGACATTTCCAGCAAAATAGAGGTCACTTTTTTTTCATTATTCACTTTATTATATAAAGCTCGATAATTAAACGACTAGGACATTGAACCCTAGGAAACATGACCGACACCGATGAGGCCAGAGGTTCTCAGTCCAAATTAGGTCGAGCACACGCCTGTAGACATGACATGGTGGCTGCCTTTACAAGCTTGATTCCAACAGTGGTCACATGGGTGCAACAAAATCCAAACGCGCCACCAAGTGACTTTCCCATGCCCAGCTTCACCGGGAGCAACTCAATGAACACCGCACCCATACCCGTACCTACTATGGCAACCGCACCCGCACCTCCTCCAGCACCTGCTCCTGCAATCAGCTCTCAGAGCAGCCCTAGCTCTGTCTCTGGCTTCAATGTCGGGCCGTCGACATTGGCTGAGCTCGATGCCCTCACGGTAAATACGCGCCACACCTTCATCAACTCAACTAATTAATTAATCTTCAGTTGCCGTTCTTTTTGGATCTCTGACCCCGCACGTATATGTCTTTGTAGGCCGACTCCACTCCGTGCACCCTCCTTTACCACATGAAGGTTGGGTTGGTGGATGTGGGGAAGGGTACTATAGTCAAGCCTAAGGATTGATTGTTTCACCGCCGGCAGATGCCTGATAACGCCTTAAGGGTCTCCGTGGCGAGAGTGAAAGTGGGCTACGAGGGTTTCCCTCGTCTGATACAAACCGATGGAGAGGATGACGAGACCCCCACGCAGCTTGGCCAATGCAAAAATTGGCCGATCTTGTAGCCGAATAATCTTCTTCGTGTCGAGGTGGCCCGGAGCACACCAACGGGACCTCAGGAAGGTATGACCACAACACCACCTACACAAGTACCACCATCGTCTGTGCTGCTTGCTGAGATCGAGAGACATGAGGAAGGAGGGCCAACCATTCCGGCAGATGATGCCATCTGCCCCATGGAAGAGGATAGGGATCATGACATGGAGGAGGCCGATGATCCTAACTAGTATTTAAATACTGCCTTTGACAACGAAGTAACAATGAGTCAACCATATGAATATGAGATGCATGTACCAGAGCCGGAACGTCCTCGGGAGTGCAAGAAGTCTTTGTTCATGCAATCCTCGCAGGACACGCCTCCAGATGCCAGCTCCACCCAAGCTCAACTAATTGGCCAGAGTCGTCCAATGCTGAGCCCGACAACACTAGGGGTGGTGCTCAGGGAGGGTCTGACAGACCCACCAGCACCTAAGCCCACCAAGAAGAAGCAGAGGAAGAGACCGGCGGCGACAAAATCCAATAAAGCTGGCAATGTTGGTTCTAGCAGCCAGCCGCCTTCGACCAAGGTTGACCGTGTACCGATGAAACATGCGCCATTAATCCATGTCACGGGAGAGCCAATGCTACCGGCGAATGCCCTAGCAGCCATAGCAGGGGCTCTCAGGAGACTCCATGACCATGTGCTTTCGACAGAGAGAAGCCTCCTCGCCTTGGATGATCCAGGATACCCACTTTATACGGTTCGTGTGCCGAGTAGTTGCAAGATGTATGTCCACACATGTCCCGTGGACCTCTTCTTCCTGAGGTTTGATTACATCTTCCAGATGTTTCAAATGAGGACACTCGATTTTACGTTTGTCCGCCTGTATGCGCTGCACATGAACTACATCGTTAGGAGAGAGTAAGTCACCGGTCTTGCGGTCGCGGACCCATACTACATGCATGAGGGCTTCTTGTCAATCAACGACGCCAACTGTCAATATGCGAGTAAGTACATTGAAGAATTCTTGGTGAGCAATAAGGACAAAGAAACGATTCTCCTACCTTATCATCCCAGGTAAGTCATCCGCGGATAGCACTAGAACACATACGTGCATTTCAATAGTTACTTTGCATGGATGGAGGCTAACTTGATCGTGTATCTTGCGCAGCGGGGGGTGTCGTGCCGTTCTCATCGTCCTTTACCCGCGTTACTCCCACGCTCTATATTTGGACCCATCGAAGAACATACACAAGAAAGATTACACACACATAAAGTATGTTCTGGACAAAGCTATGCTGGGCTTCAGCATGCGGGGTGGCTACCTCCAATGCAAAAAAAACAAATAAAGCTGGGCTTTGTTTCGGCCACAAGACTGACTTCTGTTGCATCCAGCAACCGGCAAGAAGTGACAATGATGGATTCTACGTCATCCATCTAATGATGGAGTACAGATGGGATGTGCAATCACTTTGCATGAAATCTTCATCCGATACCCATATCCAGAGATGGGCCGAAGCCTTTGGAGCCGTGCCGGATAATCAACTTCGAAATGATTTCTACCGAATCCAGCAGGAAATTGCGTCCATCATCATGAAATATGTCCTCGAAGAGAATGGGATGTTCTACGACAGCCCAATATCGCGAGCTGACGTCCGAACCCGCATTGCCCTACAGCGTCAAGACATGACACCTTTCACTAAGCTTGGTGACACCCTCCCGGATATGGATAGATGGGGAGAGTGCACTGCTTAAAAACAATGTGTCTGTTTAGTTACTTGTTACTTTCTGTACGACGAAACTTCGAATGTCTCAGTGTACGACGAAACTATTAGACGTATGGTGCCGTGCTCTAGTTAATTACTTTCGGTATAATGAAATTTGTTAACTATGTTTACTATATATGTTGCTTCTATTTCATATATATATATGTGCATCTCTGACAGGTATATAGATCAACGATGGTGAGGAAGTGGTATGCCGTGTATGTAGGGCATGTTCCGGGTGTGTCTGATGATTGGCCAGAGTGTCAGGCCCAAGTCTCTGGCTTCTCTGCCGGAAGCCAGAAAGGGTTTCATAGCAGAGCGGAAGCCGAAGCTAGTTACTTGAGATTCATAGCACAATAGGGGATTCAGAACCAGCGCCGCTGCAAAAACTACTACATAATACGGCTTTTGATCATCGTGATCGCTCTTATATTTTATGCGGTCATATCATATTCTACATAGATGATGAAACATGAGTATGTGACCATGTAGTTGCATGTATTGAGAACTTGTAAAGACTTGTAACGCTATTTCGAGACATGTGTTGGACCATGATTGATGATGATGAGATACTTGAGACATGTCGAGACTTCTAATAACTTTGGCTCATCGATGACTCACTTGCTTTTCAATGAATATGCATGTTATTGTATAAATGGTGGATCTGTTTAATTGTGTACACAGCCAAAACGCAAAAAATACAAAAGTTAGCAGCGGCGTGGGGGTAAAGATTACCAGTAGCACTCAAGTTACAGTAGCGCTGGCTACCTGCCCGCCCTGTAGATAACTGTAGCGCTGGGGGGAAGCGCGCTACAGCTAGCTTTAGATACCAGTAGCGCTGGGCCAAACAGGCGCTACTGCTAAAAAATAGTTGTAGCGCCATAGCAGTAGCGCGCCTGCCCGCGCTACTAATAGCAAAAAAACCAGCGCTACTGGTAAGGGTTTTCCTAGTAATGTCCCTCTTCCAAAATATAAGTCTTTGTAGAGATTTCCACTATGGATCACATACAGATGTATACAGATACATTTTAGAGTGTAGATTCACTCATTTTGCTCCTAATGTAGTTCATGGTGGAACCTATACAAAGACTTGTATTTAGGAACGGAGAGAGTACTCATTAAAGAAGAACGGAAGAGGAACATGCTAAAGAAGAGCAAGAGGATTTTGGATAATAAAATGTTCGTTGCGCAGTGCCCACACATGATGAGCCAGAGCGCATTAAGAATGCAACTCCCTGCTTTCTCTCTATATGTGGTGCACGTGCTTTTCGAAAGTAAGGTAGGAACATTAGCTGACCAATTAAATGTTATCTGTTTTAGTGATATCAGCATCATATCAGATTCATATTTGAGCAACAAGTTTGGAATTATGAGTGGCACGTTGTTTAGCTTGATGGATTCAGAAGCAGTGCTAAGCAGGTACGATGATGGTACTGAATATAAAGGCATGTCTGCATGCAAGTCGCGTGACTTTTGTCATTTGGGTCAGTAGACCATTTCAGGCGGTTGGATGAAGATCCTACGTCTCCTAGCCCTTCTTCCTCCTCGTCTCTGATTCTTCCCATACAAAATACCGCACGGGCCGCCGGCCGAACCACCGGCCCCCATCGCCTGTGTTACTCCGCCACCCCCACCCCCAACCCCGCGCCCACCCGCGTCGAGTTTTCTTCGTTCGCCGAGGCCCCACCACCGCCCCCAACAACCACCGTCCCCACCCGAGCCCCTTCCCTTCGCACCGGTGAACTCCGGCGAGCTCTGAAAAATCGACTGCCCAATTTTGAAATTTAGTCTACTGTCATTTAACTAGTGTGGAATATTAAAGGGGAAAACCATAAGCATCGCGAGTATAGTGTTGAGCATGCCATGGCGGATCTGAAGGTGCAGACCGGACAAAGGCAACTTCGCAACTAATGTTTGCTTTCAACTAGCAAGTAAGTGATGGACAAGAAATCAGAGTAAAGCAGTGGCGGTCTATTTTCTTGCTGCGATAAATAAGTTGAGCAGATAAAAAAGAGTACTGCCTCTGGTGCGGCGCCGTGTATGCATCTGCTGAGAATTTGACGGTGCTGCGGTAGCGATGGCTGTCGGCGGCGTGGAAGCAGATCTAGGACGCTAGACGGTGGCGGCAGGGCACGACAGATGAAACAGTCGTAGGAGCGGCGCCGACAAGGTGGACGATGGTGGGGATGAAGCGAGAGGACGGGATGCAAGGATCCCGGTCCGAAGGCGTGGATGAGAGAGGTCGCTCTATTGTAATGGACGACGACATCGGGGTATCAGCTCCGACATGGTGGAGGAGGACGGCGGTGGATGGGGTCACTACAAAAAAATACACTTCCGTGATGATACGTGTTTGTCACAGTAGGTCACGTTTTCTGGCATGCATGTACATCCATGACAAATTTATGACAGAATCAAGATAGTCATATCTGTGCTGTGGTAGAAGTGTTCCATGACATTACCAAAATTATCATCACGGAAGTGTCCACTTCCATTACGATAAATCGCGTGTCACAGAAGTGCTTTCGTCAAGGGTGACCGACACTTGGCATCCACCGTAACGGAACGCCGTTAAGCTATCAGGTCCGGTTTTGGATCCGATAACCCGTTAACAGCCCCGACCAACGGGGATTTTCCACGTGTAAAATCATCATTGGCTGGAGGAAACACGTGTCGGCTCACCGTTGGGATAGATGTCATCAACTCATTGGACCCAAAGCGCCTATGATACGTCGACACGTGGCACGGCCCAACAGAGGCCCATTCGTGTGAAAAGGCCAGCCCGTCTGACTTGGTCAAAAGGTGGCAGGCCGGCCCACAGCAAGCCTGTTGACGACCTGTTCGCATATAGCCCATTTACAGCCCGCTATCCCAGGGCCCGTTTACGGCCTATCCGAATTAGGCCCAGTAGCGTCATCTGGGCCATCCAATATAATTCCAGTCCATTTTAACTTCCGGCCCATGTATGGCCCATGACGTCTTTCGGCCCATATGAGGCCCTTATTACTCTCGGCCCATTAATGGCCCATGGTAAAACTGGCCCGTAATGAATAGTGTATCACTTTATACCCATTAACGGCACCTGGTGAAACTGGGCCATAATGAACAACGTATCACTTTATACCCATTAACGGCCCATTATTCCGTTGGGCCGTTTCCAGCCCATGTTATCTTTCGGCCTTCTCGAGGCCCATTTATTCTTGGGCTCATTCCGACATTCGTTTAATTACGGCCCGTTACTGTCATTTTCTGCTTGTGGGCCAAATTCAGCCCGTGGTTACAGTTGGCCCGTTTGTGGCCCGATAATACATTGCGCCATTTTCATGTCAAAAAACCCGTTGGGCTGTTTTCATAGAGTTATCAAATACAGCCTATTAACGGCCCGTTATTGTCCATGAATAGTATGGCCCATGATTGGGAAAATGATGATGCGCCCCGTAGAAGGCCCATGGATCCTACGGCCCGTAAAAGGCCCATGAATCGTACGGCCTGCAGAAGGCCCATGGATCCTACGGCCCGTAAAGAAGGCCAATGGATCCTACGGCCCGTACAAGGCCCATGGATCATACGGCCCGCAGGAGGCCCATGGTTACAATAGTCCGTGTGTTGGCATGATTATTTTGGCCTGGTTTCCAAAGATAGGTTATTGTGGCCACTAGAAAAACACAGAAAAGAACTGCAGTGACTACAAGCAAACAACTAAACAAGACAATAAGGAAATAAATAAGCAAGCAATTAACGCTAGATAATTACCGCTATTACACATATTACATCCATTGGGCATCAAAGTTTGCCACCAGTGCAAATATAAGGAACAATGCAGCATATTACATACACTGGCCGTCAAAATTGGCCACCAGTGCAAATAAACGCGGCAGCAAAACAAGAGGATAACTGAAACAACTTCAGAAGAGCTCAAGAAACATGGTATCCACCATGCTGGCAATAAGCTTAGCAAGCGTATTAGCTTTGTCCTGTTTGGCGCTAAAATCCTCCAACGCTTGCTGTTGCCCTAGAAAGTATGCATCTAAATGCTCCAAGGACTTCTGCAGTCCTTCCGCTTCTTGTCGCAGCACACCTGATCGATGTCTTTCAGCTTGTAGTTGAGACTCAAGAAACCGAACTGATTCAGACAGTGAGTTTGAATAGCTTGTGCAAGCGGTAGTGGCTAGTAACTCCAACACTAAACCAAGACAGGACTTCGGGGTTGTCTCACTGTCTTCAAGATATTCTTCCTTAGCTGTTTTATGATCTTTGTTGGAGACCAACAAGGATGTGTCACTATCCTGTACCTTATTTGCATTACTTCCTTTACCATTGCTTAATAAGGCACTCTTCCCCAATATTCTGTCAGCATTCTAAAAGAAGAAACAAGCAGACACATAACAGTTTAGCATGTACTAGTATGTGAAACTCATTTCGGTGAACCAGTTCATTAGTAAGGTGGAGAGGATTAAACTACCAAGTCTTCTATTGCCAAGTACTAGTACATAATAAAAGCTTCAAACAAACATATATCTATGTCCTATGGTCACTTCATTGTCTTGCCAAATCAAAATAGAGACACGGTTCAAATCATATAAGTTCAAGATAAAGCAGCAGTGAAAGAATACAAAGCGTGGGAAACTACACGACACAACCAGATTTCAGATGGGTACCACGGGTCTACATGTACAACAACACTATTGGCTCTATTGTGATGCTAGTAGTGTGCATGATATGAGAAGTCAACTGTATACACAATTGAAATTGAAATCAACGGAGCTATTGATAAGAGCAAGCCTGTTAAAGAAACGTGCGTGAACATACCTGCTGTGCCATTGCAGTTTCAATTGGATCCTTCAATTTAAAAATAAGTTTGTATGAGTAAATACAGTGATACAAGAGCAAAGCAGTATGCACGATAGCAGTCATAGTTAAAAAAGGCGCGCCTAAGCGGGCGCTTAAGCGCGCCTAGGCTATTGGCGTTGGCGAAACACATTGCGCATAACTACGCTTAATCTGTGCATAACTGCGCATAAGCATGCGCTTTGGTCAGTAAAGCACAAGGCGGTGGCAAAACGCACAATTAACGCCTAGCGCTTTTTTGAACTATGATAGCAATGGAATCTTAAATTAGAACAGTTGTTCTTCAGGTTTAGGCACTTGTTCTACATGAACAGAGTACAGTAAGACGCAAGAATATAGTACTTAAAAATAGAAAATGAGCTCATAGACCTTACCACATTCTTGGTTCGGGACCAGTACAGAACAAGGCGTTCCCAGTCATTTTCCAGTAAATGTGTCACAGGAGAACGTAAGGGAATTTGATGAGTTTCTTTGCCAGTGAAGTACGTTTTCTTCAGGTAATTCCGATACTGCCACCAAGCTTTCTTGAAGATAGCAGAGGTATTAGCATAGGTTACCTCATCCTGAGTTTCCAAATCGGTCCTTCTCTATAGAGAAAAATGGGGAAATTTGTTGTATTATAACCATCATGAAGGTAGGATGTATGGGACAAAGCAAAGAAATTGCCACGAATAACATTACTTACACATAACTCCTGGACAAACACCTGCAACTCGCATTTTCCTTCATATTTAGTATAATATTTCCAAGATGGGAAGATACACACATACGATTTAACAACATCAAATGCGATAGATGCTAAACTACGACTAGCTGGTTGTACTTCCTCCACAGGAATAGGCATACTAACTGGTGGAGTTGGGGTTCGCCGTGGTAGTACTGGCCCTTTGGGCACTGGAGCTGCCTTACTAACTGCTCTTGTTTGGGAGCTCTGTGGTGGAGATGGTGCTGTGTCAACAGGAACTGGGATACTATCTGCTGGGGTTGGGGTTAGATTGGGTGAAGCTGGTTCTCTGTCCATCGTAGTAGGGGTACAACCTGCGAGAGTTTGGCTGGTTCTCGTGCATGTACAACCGGGGTACTATCTCCACCAAGAGTTAGCATTGTTTATTGAAGACCGTATTTTTAGTCCGCTAGATGCTGGCATCACCCGCTCCAATTCAAATGGCAGATAAACAGGAAACATAGTTGAATGTACAGACATTGTATGAGAGACAGATGCAATAGATAGTGTGGAAAAAAGAGGGCATGAAGTAGTTGACATGTATATTGTTTAACTAAAACGGATAGCATGACATAATTTCACATATATGATGTCTATCTAAACTGCATAGCATAGCATAACATAATTCAAAGATATGATGAATAACTAAGCAGGATCGCATGACATAATTCACCTACGTGTTATCTAAGTAATCATCATCGCATCATTTAATTCACATATGTGATTTATATGCTAAACAGAGGGCATTAGATATGATGTCTGAACTAAGAACATGGTGTTGAATATTGTGTATCTGATGTCTAATCTATGCAATGCAAGACACCATATGCATGATATGAGCAGTATAACCGTGCCATCTGTCTCTGAATCCATCTAAGGAGCTATCGGGACCCAACAAGAGATCTGCTTCGACAGGTAGCACTGTCTGCTCTGAAGGACTTGTTTTCACTGTGGATTTTTCAATCTCCCACCCAAATGGATGATTCACAGGAAGATTAATTTAATGTACAAACATTGTCGACAAATGGAAATGTAATAAAGAAAAAGATGGGCAAGATATCATTCAAATGTATGATGCCTGGTTAAACGGGATGGCATTGCACATTTCACATATATTATGGCTGGCTAAAAGACATGAGACCGCACAATTCCCATATATGATATAGAAACTAAACAGATGGCATTACACAACATGTCTAAACTAAGCAGATGACATATATAATGTCAAAAGTAGGTACTGCAACGCAACATATGCATGATATGACTAACATCAGCATGCCAAGGTAGAGCAAACACCTTGGGGGGTAAATAGGAGTGGTCAGCAGCGTCTGAATCCGCCTTAGAACAGATATCTTCCTCTGGATTACACTCTGGAGAGGGGTGGGAGGGTTTGCCATTGAACCCACCATGGAGCGATGTCCGCATGACATTGTATTGCCGCGCAAAACTCGTCTCTTTTTCTCAACATGTTCAGCATGACTGTGTACAATATCTGACATGCATACGAAAAATATGGTGAGATTATGTAAGGAGAGCATGCAAAAATTTAGAGTGATGGTAACAACCTGTGCATGGATCAAAAATTAATGATAGTAGGCTGATGATTGCTTTAATTTAATAAAAAGACAGATGATGATTGCTTTACTATTTGTTTCCCACCCAAGACGAACAACATAGGCATACCCTAGGTGAACCAGATATTAGACAGAGATACTATTCATTGCTTCCTCAATATGTGCCCCACAACTAATTTAGAACTCAAGTTTGAACATTAATTTAGACCTGACTTGGAGTCCAAGAGGTGAACAGGACGATAAAGTAGTAGGTAATTTTAAGCAATGCATAACATAAGCAGAAACAAAAGAGTGCGACCTCTCTTGTGGACCCGTGTACTCCTCGGGTTCATCTGCTGAGTCGATTATGGTGATGCCGTTGCGGTGGGTGCCGGCGGTAGGGAAAGAGATCTGAGGCGGCGAAAGACGGTCAGGAGTCGTGATGTCTGGTTTGGTGGATGTTTCTATCGATGGAGTAGCTCAGTTGAGGTGGACGACGTCGCGGCAGGACCAGGACAAACTACACAAAGTTCCGTTCGACACCTACCTGTAACTGAAGTAATTCTGTAAGGGCTCATTTGGCTTGCATGATTCTAAAAACGCAGGGATAGGAAAAACACCAGAATAGGACAGGAATGCACATGGTAAACAGAGCATTTGTAAACACGGGATTTCTGTCAACTTGAGTGTTTGGTTTACAGTAATTGGAAGAGCAGAGGACTGCAAAGAAACATGGCCAAAATAAAGTGAAACCATATGAAAGCGTGTATAGTTAGAATGTTATTCTGCCACTAATCCACTTGGTCTTGTTTTCATGCATAGGATTTTGAAAAGTAGGTCCAGGTGGATGTTTTGCTTCATTCCTTTCAACATAATGCATGAATAATTGAATAGTAGAGTGTCATTGGAAAATTCCCTATTGCTATGTTTTTCCGTTGAATCAAAATAGCCCTAATGGATCGACATGAATGTATAGTAATAAGTGATGCAACAAGTGTACAACCTCTTTGACGTAGCCGTGTCGACCTCAGCATCATTGGGTTGGTCGCTGAAGCAGTTGAGGCAGAGGTGGATGTCAGAGGTGTGGAGGAAGATCTGAGGAATCTGTAGATGGCGTCCATGGCACTGCTCTATTGTGATGGATCGTTCTGTCGTTGGAGCAGCCCTGGTGAGCCGTAAGACGTCAAGGCTAAAGCAGCACAAGATAGACATCGTCAATCTCAAGTGGGATTCTAATAGCATCTCCAATAGATGATGTAAAATAGATGTAATATTTACATCACCAAAAACCACCTGACTACAATAGATGAGGTAAAACCTGTTGACTCTGAACTTAACTGTCGAAACTGAAATTTACTGTGGAATCTGAATGTTACTGTCGAAACTGAACGCAATCGTAGCAGAGAGGCACTTGACATGTAGTTTAGGGAGAGCCTGCAGTTCATCTTCAACCTGCACCCCCCTGAGCTGCCATCCACCACCGGCCGAACCGTCGGCGCCAGCGCCGCCCCGAAACAACTCCCCACCGCCGGTCCGCCGCCGCCCCGGCCAACCCTATAGGCCCCCCGCCCCACCCTGAACCCTAAGATAGGTAGTGGGGTACCTCTCCGGCGAGCCCCCGTTCCCGCTGCGGGTGGTTCTTCCTTAACTCCGACGAGCACCCCCACCCCCTGAAAATCGACTGACCCAAAAGTCGATTCAGTCAACTGAAGTGTAGCTAAATCAGAGCTGAGCAGCAGCACGAGCGAGGGGGAGAGCAGCAGCAGCACGAGCGAGCGAGTGAGAACCGGAGCAACAGCAGCTGGGCGAGCGAGGGATCGAGCGAGAGCCGGAGCAGCAGTAGCAGCGCGAGCGAGCGAGTGAGAGCCGGAGCAGCAGCAGCAGATCTGGCTGGTATGGACGCCGCCGCCGAAGGGGCCTCGCACTGGGGGAGAGCCGCCATGGAGATGTCGCCCGCGGCGCCGGGAGGTTGAGCTAAGGAGAAGGTGTGATGCGATGAGTGTACAACCTCTTTGGTGCCGCCGAGTAGGCCTCGGCTTCGTCCGAGGAGTCGGTGAGGATGCTGCGGTTCCGGTGGCGGCGCTGTGGGGATGGAGCAGCCGCGGTAGATGAGGCGATCATCGGAGCAGCTCCTTGGAGGTGGAGGACAGGGCGGCTGAACCGGCGGGACGACGAGATGGACGACAGATACTCATCCGGGGAGGTGGATGAGGGACGTCGAGCTGTAGCGGTGGACGACGTCGTCGGGGAAGAGGCTCCGGCTGGGCAGCGGTGAGGTGGCGGACGGAGGAGGGTGGGGTTTCGCGGCTGGAGCGGAGAGGTTATGGCGGCCTGGGATTTCGAATGGCAAAAAGGAGGCGATGGGAGGGGGTGAACCATGACTTAGGAACGCGCTTGTCCAAAATGTAGGGTGTGTTACAAAAGTACCCCCCACCGATTTGAACTAGCGGACCTTTCGGCTCAGGGTTAGAAGGGGGATTTCGCGTGTCGGGATTTGGCAGCTGGAGGGAGTTTTCACGCGCGTTGTAATTTCGGGATAGCACGGCGCGGGTTCTGAAGGCGCCAGTTTTGGGAGCACGATATCTAAATTTTCGGGATATAATAAGGCGCGGGTTGAATTTTAGGGACAAGCCTAATGTGTAATATTGTACTTGTACGTACCAAATCAATTCGCACTTCCCTCAACCAAAAAGAAAACGAAAAAAATAAAACTATTCACACCACACAGAGAGAATCTTGCCCCGTTTTACTATAAAAATGCTATTTAAAGCTACTCATACCAACAAATTAGTGCAATTAAATGCTATTCGGTAGTATGAATCCATGTTATGTCCAATTAAATTTTTTCGCTTGCTGTATAATGCATGTAACCTACTCATACCAACACTTTAGTGCATTCCAAATGTCTATACCACCGCTGCAATTCGAACTGAATTTGAATTCGTTTCTCTATTTCAATAAGAATCTATAATCATGATTGTTGCCAACTTCAACCATCATTCGTGTATTACCTTAATAACACACAACATGATTACTATATAGATAGATAAGAACTATGTGTACTACATGAACTCGAATTCTATTTTTTGAGTACACTTGATGTTGATTCCAAATAATAGTACATTTGATGTACTAACTATATATTCATAATCTAAACCATGTTCCATACGTGTACACCGTGTTTATCACACATAGTATAGTGCCCCGCCCCCTACATTATGACAAGTATTTAGACCTGAGCTGCAAAAGTCACACATTAGCCCAAATTATGATCAATGTTCTATATGTTATACGTAGTACTAGCAAGATGCCCATGCATTCCACAGAACATCAACATGATCAAGGGGACGCCTAATTTGCAAATATGGAGAGGGGTGTGGGTATCTTTTTTTCAAAATTGCCATAGTTTCCTTCCTATCCGTCAGATATAAATCAGACGGCCTATATTGCAGGATGGCACCATCATCAACAACTCCGTTTTTTATAAGAGTAAAGATAAAATATATTATATGTAGTATAACATGTTCATAACCACACCATGTGTATCACCGTTATATATATTCACACATGCGTCGGTTTAAAACACTATGATAAATTCTTCAAATATCCGAATTCGCTTTTTATAATGAAGTATGATCTCTATTCGTCTTTTACACACACACAATCCTCTTATCTTTGTAACTAGCTAGCACTAACTTTCTCTCGTGCATGCAGACGCCCGCATCCCTCTCACCCTCCCTCAGCATTCTCTAGCTCCATCGCGCAAATTCGTCTTTTCACATTAGGTCGTTCACCCACAGTGTGTGTAGGCCCCCCAGCTCCATCTTTACGGCACACATCGATCGATATGCCTCTCTAGCCAGGTGTGCCTAGCACAAACACAAGGTTCCCCTCTTCTCTTATCACCGTCCATGCCTCACTCCCACCACTCTTTTCATCGATCTCGTACTCGCACACTCCTACCCCCTCGATATAGTATGACTCTCGCACCACCTCCTAGATGCATCCGTCTCTCTCTCTCTATCCTTCTCCCCGTGCCTCATTTGCTTCTAGCACACACATGCATGTATACCGATCGATTTCCCAACATATACCTAGGTTGACTTTAACTATTCCCCCCCCATCGGTCGACGTACCTCACAAGTTATGTCTCTCATTTCTTTGATAAAGGACGATTGATCTTCCTATGTAGTTATGTCTGCTTACCACAGCCATATCTTTCCCCCCTCATCATTCGTGCATGCCTCCTGACCCGTGTCTCACAGGCACGTGCACAGACAGGCGGGCATCCCCTCTCTTATGGATATTGCAAGCATGCCCTCCGATTGTCTAGCAAGCCTATCCCACCATTTGTTAGAAGCAACTCCACTACCACCCCCTCCAACACTCTAGCTCTGTCTCTCTCCCAACCTTATTCCTCTCCTACACATATGCATGGATGCCGATCGATCTCCCTTAATACATGAGGTAGATCGATCTCCCTTAATACATGGGGTAGGCCTCTCTCCTCCTCCACACATATACCAGCCATTGTACCTCTATAGTTAATTAGGCCTCCCTCCCCCCCCCCCACCACACACCGATAGTCGAGCGATGTAGGTAGGTATCCATGCCACAGAGACAAACCACAGCTGTCCCCTCTCTCATTCTAGTAGGCCAGCCACTCTATATCTTTGACGTGGGCACACACAAATTCGATGGCACTCTTTATCGACCGCGCGCGCGCACACGCACACATCATCCCTCTCTTCGATTCTATGGACACCTCAAGTCGATGATACCTCCACTCTCTTCTCGTGGATCGCCCCCTCTATATATATGATATATCCAGGACTCTATTTCACACGCATTGCATATGTTACATTTTTTGATTGACGCCCCCCTAAAAAAAACTCTCACGAACCCACACACTATATCTCTCTACGTTTGTATCTCTCTCGCACAACCCCACGTAGGTGGTGTACGTATACAAGAAGAGAATAGGTGCACCGTGCATGTTCTCACGCTTCGTGCCTAGCCACACCCGCGCGGGTACACGGTGGAGCTCATTTCTGTACGAAATGGCAGCCCATGTGCTAATTTGAACGCGTGTAGCGGTTGTTTACCTAGGGAGGTCATGTACCACGCGTGCACGAAACAAAGTTCGACTTGATGCGTTGGCGCGTTATTTTTCAATAAAGTTATATCGCTCAATGGCACGTACATAGAATATAAAATGATTTGTATGGAGAAAAAGGTAGTCCGCTCCACTATATACAATGGAGCCTCCCTGCCTGGTTTGTCTCTCTTCAGAGTATCTCACACAAGGCTGCGGTGGCCTCTCTCTCTCTCTCACCGTTGGTCACTGATCCGGACACATCCCGTCCGCCGGCGGAAAGGGAGGACGTGCATCGTTTCTCCGTTCGACGGCGCCGAGGCAGCACGTCCCGATCTGCGGTACACGCCGTTCTCTCTGACCATGCTCCGGCGCAGTAGGACATACGCCACCTGCTCGCTGCCGTAGTATGGGCAGATTCCGCCCGCTGCCGCTCACCTAGTTACATCCCGACGACCTCCAGGTATCCCCTCCGGCCTTGCTCCACTGCTCTTCTTCCCTCATCGCTGCATGTGGATCTTCCATAGTTCTTTGCACAAAACGTAGCTCATCCGGCGTACTTTCCATATTGCAATCTCATCCTCACACCGTTTTAGACAAACAAAACCGTGTTATTATCTTCCCTTAGGACAAGGAATATGCTTCTTTTTTGTCGTCGCAACTGTCATCAACAATATTTATCTTTTTAAAAATTTCAAATGGGCATATTTTAGAGTGTAGATGCACTCATTTTGCTTCGTATGTGTACTCCCTCCGTTCCTAAATATTTGTCTTCTAGAGATTTCAACAAGTGACTACATACGGAGCAAAATGAGTGAATCTACACTCTAAAATATGTCTATATACCTCCGTATGTAGTAGTCCATTTGAATCCCTAAAAAGACACATATTTGAGTAGTCACTCGTTGAAATCTCTAGAAAGACAAATACTCCGGAGTATATTTAAGAACCGTGGGGGTAGTGCACAGCCGCATGGGAGACTCAGACCAGTCGTTGCACCGCATTAATAGTGAGTAATGAGCTGTCAAATCATAAACCCCACCTTTCCCACTGTAAGTTGCTCGGAAGAAGCAACCATCAATACGAACTTCTTTGAATCCGCTCATACTACTCCATCCGTCACTGTTTATAGAGCGCGCTTCAGAAAAAGAGAAAATCTCTGGGACCAAGGTGACTAGCGATCGGCCTGAAAAATAGCATTGGTAGTTATAGCACGGCGTCTATTACAAGAGGAAATAATGCGTACACACATGCATGCAGTGCTTCCACCCCGGGTACAAACATGCATGCACTTACTCCACTCGGTAGTACTACATCGAGAGAAAATTGCGGTTACCACGCCCTAATTAATTGAGCATTAAACCAAACGCGTCTAAAGTCTCTCTGGGGGTGGAAATGCATTGAGAGAAATGCATCATAACGAAGCGTGCCCTGTAAACTGTGACGGAGGGAGGAGTAGTATGAAGGTGCAAAACCAAGTACTCGTATGGCCAGTCGGTCAACGCACCTCCTCTTGGCATATGACTGACACGTGGGACCGGAGTGTGAGGAAACTGATCTCAATTGACGGCAAAATGGCCAACCCGCCGTTCCTTGAGAGAGACGAGGAGAGAGAACACACAGACGGGCTCACACGGAGGCCAAGATATATTCGAGCATGGTTGATCAATATCATCACTACATGTTGGGCTGCCGTTTTCCGCCCTTCTCCGGAATAAATGTGTACTTTATCAGAGATTAAAAAAAAATAAGAGTACATAGGCTCCACCATGTGGTTCTAGTAGTAGTACTACTCGTACTACTAAACCTTGCGCTTGGCTCTTCGCCTCTTCGTGAAGTCGAACAATGATTGTACTCGGCAGGTTCGGTACTACAGTGTATACCTCTGGCAATTTGACACCGAATGAACTGATGCATGTCCACTGCCTAGGCGAGGGTACATTGCATTAGTCAAAAGGCGTAAGCGAGCTTCACCTTGTCCTGCAAGCTTCTCCTTGTTCTGCAAGTTGACGGGACACACCAACAAGTACTGCTAGTCCATACTCCCTCCTTTTCGGTTAATATGGCTTAATCTTTTTTGCGGGTAAATGAGAGAGCTTTATTCATATATAAGCATTCTTAGGACGATCAGCCAAGACACTGGTCACTAGGAAGCGAGGTACCCCGCAAAAAAAGAAGTAGGAAGCGAGGTGTTTCATCAAGCCATCTCTCGGCCACATTCAAAGTGCAGCAAGCACGGTTCGCACAAAGATGCGCTGCACGGTTTGCTGACCTGTTTACATGCTGAATGACAAAAAAGAGGAAATATTACCGAGCGCTCCTATCAGCTTCCATTATCACATGCGAGAACCCTCGAAGAGAACCAAATGTGTTGAAGATTGCTTTATCACATTTTAAAAATATAATAAGAGTAGAGACGCTCCTCCATCCGGTTCCTAGTACTAGTATAGTGGTACATACCTCTATAGACTATAGTAGTAGTACAAGTACTAGTAAACTTTGCGCTTGGTTGTTCGCCTCTTCGGGAAGTGCAACAATAATAGTACTACTAGTATAGTGTATGCTTCTGGAAATCTGACACCAAATTAACTGTTGCACGTCCACCGCCTGAGCGAAGGACATCTTGCATTAGTCAAAAGTTTCTCCTTGTCCTGCGAGCCACCGCGCGCAAGCATCTCCTCGTTCGGCAAGTTGACGGGACACAACAAGGTGATGCTACTCCATTGATACGTCTCCAACATATCGATAATTTTTTATTATTTCATGCTAATATATATTCTGTTTTGGATGTTTAATGGGCTTATTTATACAATTTTATATTATTTTGGGGACTAACCTATTAACCGGAGGCCCAACCCAAATTGCTGTTTTTTTGCCTATTTCAGTGTTTCGCAGAAAAAGAATATCAAACGGAGTCCAAACGGAATGAATCCTTCGGGAACGTGATTTTTGGAACAAACGTGATCCAGAGGACTTGGAGTGGATGTCAAGCAACAGATGAGGAGGCCACGAGGTAGGGGGGCGCGCCCACCCCCACCAGGCGAGCCCTCCACCCTCGTGGGCCCCACATGGCTCCACCGACCTACTTCTTCCTCCTATATATACCTACGTACCCCTGAACCATCAGAAGAGACCACGAAAACCTAATTGCACCGCCGCAACCTTCTGTACCCGTGAGATCCCATCTTGTGGCCTTTTCCGGCGTCCTGCCAGAGGGGGCATTGATCACGGAGGGCTTCTACATCAACACCCTAGCCTCTCCGATGATGTGTGAGTAGTTTACCTCAGACCTTCGGGTACATAGTTATTAGCTAGATGGCTTCTTCTCTCTTTGGATCTCAATACAAAGTTCTCCTCGATTCTCTTGGAGATCTATTTGATGTAATCTTCTTTTGCGGTGTGTTTTTCGAGATCCGTGAATTGTGGGTTTATGATCAAGATTATCTATGAACAATATTTGAATCTTCTCTGAATTCTTTTATGTATGATTGGTTATCTTTGCAAGTCTCTTCGAATTATCAGTTTGGTTTGGCCTACTAGATTGATCTTTCTTGCAATGGGAGAAGTCCTTAGCTTTGGGTTCAATCTTGCGGTGTCCTTTCCCAGTGACAGCAGGGGCAGCAAGGCACGTATTGTATTGTTGCCATCGAGGATAAAAAGATGGGTTTTATATCATATTGCATGAGTTTATCCCTCTACATCATGCCATCTTGCTTAGAGCGTTACTCTGTTCTTATGAACTTAATACTCTAGATGCATGCTGAATAGCGGTCGATGTGTGGAGTAATAGTAGTAGATGCAGAATCGTTTCGGTCTACTTGTCACGGACGTGATGCCTATATACATGATCATACCTAGATATTATCATAACTATATATGCTCAATTCTATCAATTGCTCGACAGTAATTTGTTCACCCACCGTAATACTTATGCTCTTGAGAGAAGCCACTAGTGAAACCTATGGCCCCCGGGTCTATTTTCCATCATATTATTCTCCCGTTATTTCCATTACTGTTTACTTGCTTTCTTTAATTTTACTCTTTATCATAAAAATACCAAAAATATTATGTTATCATCTCTATCAGATCTCACTCTCGTAAGTGACCGTGAAGGGATTGACAACCCCTTTATCGCGTTGGTTGTGAGGTTCTTATTTGTTTGTGTAGGTGCAAGGGACTTGAGCGTGACCTCCTACTGGATTGATACCTTGGTTCAAAAAACTGAGGGAAATATTGACGCTACTTTACTGCATCACCCTTTCCTCTTCAAGGGAAAACCAACGCAGTGCTCAAGAGGTAGCATCCATACTGCCTTCTCTCCGGTTAATATGGCTTAATTTCAAACGAGATAAATACACTGTTTGTCACTGTATATTTGTAAAAATATGGTCAGTGGACTTCATAATATGCTCATTGTGCTCAATATATACATTTTCCGATGTTTATTCGGTCACTCACTCACCCTGGCTGAGTATGCGTGTGCATGCACGTGTAGGTTGAGCACTTGAGCGTGACCGTGTGTGTTCCGTCGTGTGCTCGGACATGCATGCATTAGGGCGTCACGCGCATTTTTGCGTCCATGTGTATGTGTGACTGTTGCATACACGTAGGGGGAGTACGTGTAGGGGCCACTAAAGGAGCAGTCAAATCGCACAGTAAGTTAGTCGGTAGAAGCAACCATCATTTCACTCTTCAATGACACGTACGGAATATAAAATGGTTGATATGGAGGGAAAAAGAAAACCACTATATATACACTAGCAGGAGCCTAAGCTACAAGCCTGCTTGCTTGGGTTGCTCTCTTCACAAGCATAGAACGACGGTGGCCACACCGCTGGTCACATATTCGGCCTGATCCCGCAGCTGGGGGAAGGGAACAATGTTCTACGTAGACGCGGTCAACATCGGCGAGGGAGAAAATCCACAGTCGGTGCATCCCAATTGGGGGTCACCGCGGTATGGGCCAATGCCGCGTCCCAACCGCCCTTCTAGCTACAGCCCGACGTCCGTTTCAAAAATATTAGTGCATGTCAACATAAATTATACTAGTATCGCTGTTCCGTTTCGAAAAAAAGCATATAAGCTGTTACTTCTTACCCAAAGGATCTTTATATCCAACAGACACAAAATATCCATTCGAATGTTCGAATTTACTTTCAGTGCTGATCTGATGTCGAGGTAATTGCTGCATCGCCACCAAAACCCACCAACTCTTAAGCTAAAGTAGACCGAGCTAACCCCTATATTAGCATATTACTAAGATAAACAGAAGGCATTGTAGAATCATTTAGGACGTGAGCTTGTCAATCTGAAGGTGGAGGGACACCAGCTTAGCCCCGGCCAGCAGCTTGGGCGGAACTGTGAAGAAGCTCACCTCCTGCATGGCGACGTCACCGGGATCCCTGCTGCTTGTCACCTCCATTTCCACCTTGACGGCGTCGGACCTGCCTTTGGGCTCCCCCGGCGGGCCGTTCGCCCACAGCTTGGCCACGTAGTGCGGCAGTGGGGACGCCCCCGCTCTGATGCAGACGACCGACGCGGCGATAGGCGTGCCGATGTCGAGCACGCCGCCGACCAAGAAAAACTCGTGGTCGTCCTCCTTCGCGAACAGCAAGAGCCGTGGCTCCGACAGTGGCACTTGCAGCTGGAGCGCCTTGCCATACTAGATCCTCTGCACGGGCATGGGATGCACGGTGCTGATGTGGTGGGAGAGCACTGGTGGCAGGCCTTCGTAGCCGCAGACGGGCACACGGCATTTGCAGGGCGCGAGCGAACACACACTCTAGTGATCGGCGAGCTTGTGGTAAGTGACGTAGAGCCCACAGCCTTCGTGCGGGCACTCCACCCTCACCGAGGAGAGGACGACATCCACCGCCGTGTTCCGCACATCGAAGCCACCGCCATGCTCGCCCTTCTGGCACTGCCGCTGGTTCCCACGGCGCTCGACGCGGCAGTCCCCGCAAGCCAGGTGCCCTCCCTTGCACTTCACAAATCAATCGAACAACACATCAATGAAGAAACCTGCACCTTGCTCGATTAGCCGAATGGACAAGGTGTATTTGAACCTCATACACTGGAGGCTTCAATGGGCAGAGGCACAAGGGGCAGTGGAGCAAGGTGAGGTCCATCGGGACCATAGAGAGCTCCATCGTCGGGTCCTGTTCTGTGTGCATGATCTCGCCCTCCTCATGCACAACCATTTCTCTCTTTATTAGGGCCGGGGAATTACAAAGCTTTACCGTCACATATTCATACTACTTCAAGGTGCATTAAATCAACACATGGAAGTATCAAAAGGAGAGTCACGACATGCATTCATGCGTTGTAATAAATGCATCGGTAAACTCAAATTATTGAAATATATCGAGTGCAGTGCTTGATGTGTCGCGTCAACTCGTACAAGACCGAGAAGTTTGATTACTACAACGCCCTCTCGCCTTAACCGCACCTGCCTTTGGCTGCATGACAGGTGGGCCACTGACCTATTGGGCCCACCTGTCATGGATGCAAAGGCAGGAGCAGTAAGTTAATGAAGCTGCGTCCCTCCCTTGCCCATGAGCGTGGTGGCTGGCAGGACTAGGAGAAGCTTTCGTTTGCTACACGCTCTCCCTCCCGTACGCGGTGGACATGCAACAGTTCAACCGGTGTTAGATGGCACTTCCTCGAGGCAGATCCCTCCTCACTTCCTCGAAGCTTCTTGTCCTCTCCCTCCCTCCCTCTCGCACCGCCCGTGAAGGCGCCTCGCCGTATCCGCGCTCCATCTAACCCTTCTATCCAAACACCTTTTTGGTTAGAGTTAGTTCAGGGTTAGAATCTAACTCTAACCTCTAACTGTGTTAGAGTACCCAAAAAGGGCCATTGTTCGACTTCCCGAAGAGGCGAAGAGCCAAGCGCAGCCCGGACGCTCGTGTGTCAGTTTCATGTGTAGAGTAGTCTAGGATAGCGTGTACCGTGCCTGTAAGCTTAAAATCGTTGGGGTCGGCTCCATGCTATATTTTTTCGTTAAAATAATCTTCTGGCCCTACCTGTCATCCTGGTGATTCTAGTTTGCACACTCATCTGGTCAAGACATGAATATATATTTTAATTTGTGGTGGGGTAAATGTTAGAGGTTGCAGCAAATGGAGTATTGTACACTACGGGTCTTTCAGCCAAGTTTAGAGGCAACCATGTGGGGCCAGTGCTATGATGTGTCGCATCAACTCGTACAATGAGGAGAAGCTTGATTTTACTACTACATGCCTTGTCCCTCGCTCATGCGCGCGGTGGCTCACAGACGAGGACATGCTTTTGCTTATCCCTCCCGCTCATGGTGGATGGACATGCAGCAGTGGATTCGAACATGCAGCAGTGGATTCGATACTATAGAAGCAGTAGTAGTAACATCATTGTTCGTCTTCTTGAAGAGGCGAAGAGCCAAGTGCAACACGAACGTGGCAGTTGCGAACCTTGGAGCACGCATATAGCCAGGCACTTGCATGAGACAAAATTGCTATGTGAGCCCACTATTGTAGTACTACTTGCTAGTATAGCCCTGTAAACCAGAAAGGAGTATTTGCCTTTCTAGAGATTTCAACAAGTGACTAGACTACACCAAGACAGAGTACATATGGAGCAAAATGAGTGAATCTACACCGTAAATAAATACGTAGTTCTCTCGTTTTCCTCTCGGCCTTGGTCGCGGTGCACAATATTGAGTATACTAGTACTATCATCTTGAAATTTATGAAGTCACCATAGGCACCTCATCGTTGACGGGAACGTCTCCTGACACGTGATAGACGCGAGCGGCAGTCGCCTCCATAGGTGCTTGAATGCTAAGGAGGGAGAGGGTAGCGGTTTCCGAGACGTTGAACGGTCAATGATGCATCCTCAAATTACTCTACATGTAGAGGGAATTAATTGGAGAAGCAGAATAGAGCCAACATGATGTGAATGCAACAGAGTTTGGATTCTCATATAAAGGCGCCCCACCACTCCAATCCATCTACTCCTTAGTCTCTCCGCAACACTTCTCACTCCAATCCAAGACCAAGTGACCAGGAGCGAGAAGCACCTATGGAGGCGATGGTCGCGAGCGGCAGTTGGCTGTGCCAAATCACCCAAGGCGCCAGCCTGCGGCCCCGCACCGCACAACATTTCCAGACGGTGCTGGCAACCGCTGGCGTCGTAGCCTTCGCCGATGCCGGCTTCGCCTCTCGCATGGACGACATGATGGTCAAATCCATCCGCAAGTTCGCCGCCGTCAAGAAGCGTGTAGCGAAAGCTCCTACTAGTCCTGCCTGCCACCACGCTCATGCACGAGGGAGGGACGCAACTTCATTGACTTACTGCTCCAGCCTTTGCATCTATGACAGGTGGGCCCAACAGGTGGTTGGCCCACCTGTCATGCAGCCAAAGGCAGGTGCAGTTAAGGCACCGGAGCTCAGTCCGTGAGGGAGAGGGCATTGTAGTAATCAAACTTCTTGGTCTTGTACGAGTTGACACGACACATCAAAGTACTGCTCTCGATATAATTCGTTTTACACATTTCAAATGGACTACTCCCTCCATTCCGGTTTATAGGGCTTATCTCAAAATTTTAGTTTTTCCATTTTATAAGGCTCAATTTGGTTGTACCCCATCATAAGTTCAGATTCTAAGGTGCATTAAATCATTACATGCAAGTATTATGAGAAAATTGACCAATGCATGTACTTTATGCATGCATGCATTGCAATTAATGCATTGGTAAACATAATTTGTTGAGGAAAACAAGAGCATTAATTGGGTGCTTTTGCAAACTACAAAAAGTATTCCACCACTCACCATCTACCTTGGTTGGTCAGATTTTTGAATTGAGCCCTATAAACCGGAAAGGAGGGAGTACTACATACGGATATATGTAGACATATTTTGCTTCGTATGTAGTCACTTGTTGCAATCTCTAAAAAGACTTATATTTGGAAACGGAGGGAGTACAACGCATGCATGCATGCCGTGACTTCCCTTTTGATACTTGCATGTGTTGATTTGATGAACCTTGCCAAATTTTGACTATAAATTTAACTAACCAAATTTTCATGCATGTCACAAAAA
This sequence comes from Triticum aestivum, assembly GCF_018294505.1. Taxonomy (NCBI): domain Eukaryota; kingdom Viridiplantae; phylum Streptophyta; class Magnoliopsida; order Poales; family Poaceae; genus Triticum; species Triticum aestivum. The sequence continues at coordinate 19,924,579 of NC_057808.1, read as the reverse complement.
ATTACGGGGCTGTTTGGATTGTGACTATGTTTGTCTTATGTTGCCACATTATTTTTCCCACACTTGCCACACTTGCCTAACTTGAGTTCTCAAATTGTTAGACACACTTTGGCTTGCCTAAGGGAATCTTGCCACACTTTTTGTGTCTATGACATGTGGGGTTCACTGCTAATAAAAAAAATCTTGTCTTAGGTGTGGCTAATAAAAAAGACTTATATATTTAGGAATGGAGGGAGTAGAAAATATAAATAATAATGCATGTTGGGGCAACCCACGTTTCCGATAATTTTAGCCGTGGGCTTGTTCATAATTTTTACGAGGGGATGGTTGTTCATTTAATGGAGGGACTTGTCCAGACTTGAACGATACAAAGTGCGATCTGGCACACTGTAACACCACTTGGAACAAGCGGGTAGCTATCTCAAAAAACAAACAACAACTAAAAAAAATGCCGACCTGGCACGTAGTACACAATTTTAAACGATTGTTTTGATGGAGTGAAAAAGGAAAACTACCCCACTACGTATATATAGGCTGGAGCCTCCGCGCTTGCTTGCTAGGGTTGCTCTATTCACACACTCTCATCCTCTCTAGATCTAAACAAGATAGGGGTGGTAACACTGTCTTCCCTTCAAAAAACAGTATCTTTCTAAGCTCACCGCTGGTTACAGATCCGGACGTATCCCCCTCCGCCGGTGAAGGGGAGGAGGGGCAGCATTTAGGCCGTCGTCGACAGTGAGGGAGGAGACCCACTGCCGGCCGCACCGTTATCTCTGGCCGAGCGCCAGCGCGGGAGGTCCTCCGATCCCTTCGTCGTTTCCCTAGTGTGGGCGGATCCGGCCTCCCGCCGCCCACCTATCCACATCCCGGCGACCTTCAGGTATAACTTCCTTCGAAACCGCCTTAGATCTACTTCCCCAGCTCGCTACGTTGCTACATGTGCATCATTTTCTACCTCTCAGCCCCTCTCGATCGGATGGTCCAACGTTACCTATTTTTTTCTTCTATTGTTAGTGGTAAAGCTACTTCATGGAGTCGAATCTTGTATTTGGTTCAAACAAGAAATAAAGTGGGGGTGGGGGAATTTAGTATGTAGTACATCGGACTTGGTACAAACAGGAAGGAAAGGGGGTGAAAGTAGTACAGACTGGTCATCCAACCGGTCTCTTGGTTGAAAAGGGAAATATAGGGGTAACGCTGTACATAGTGGTATGACCATGACAAGATTTTCTATCCACACATAGGAGTAGGTGGCTAGAGTGAACAAAAATGGGACCAGCCCACATATGTTTCATGGATGTTTGTTTCTCGGGGCAACAAACTATGAATCACCACTTTATGCCCCTGTTTAGGTACATGGTGCTGGACTACTGGTGCACCCACTGTCCCATGCCCTTATACCAAATATTTAGTTGTTCTTAATCTAATGCCCCTGGTAAAAATGAAGCCATGCCACTGTTATAAGCCATGACAAGTTTAGCCAAATGTTTTTGCCTGTAATTGTTTGAGACTCTGACTGTTTCCTCTGTAGCTTTTTGTGCAAACAGGGATATCCATTTCACCTGGTTGCTGTTGTGACCTTTTGGTGCACTGCACAAAACTCTTCTTAAAAGAAGTGACTTTTGTGCTGTTTAACTGGAATGTCAGAATGGAACAGTTGGTTCATTTCGGTGGAACTGCACAAAGGGAGATCTGTGTTCCAATCCTCATCATCCATATTGGCACCATAACCTTCCTTTAGGTAAGAATGACATTTAATGCAAGTGTTCATCTCTATTTTGCGACTGCCATGAGAAAATAATGCTATTTTTTACTACTACACTTGTACTCCCTCACTGACAAAACCAATTCTGAAATAGAAGGCCAATCATGTACTTGGTTTCACCAACTGGTGAGGAGAATGAGAAACAGAGCATGAAGAGGATGAAGAAGAAGAGTAAATAGTGCCAAGGCGATCTTGCTGAAGCCAGAGGCCTCAGTCGAGGACATTCAAGGGCTCCAGCAACGACTACCTTACATGTGAGACGATCCTCCAGGTAGCCCTTCCACTTCTGCTTTCTCACTTAATTAATTAGGAGTACTTAAGTACCACTAATTTATTGCTGCCTAATTTTCCTGTCGGAGTTAAATAAATCTTTAGTAGCACCCTATGCTGAATCATGTACGTGTGTGTGTTTGTCTATGGAGGTGAATCATGTGGTGGAGCAGGGAGGGAATGCTAACTTTACACATTAAGATAATGAGGGTGCTTCTATTTGTTAATGTATGTTTCATCAACTAGTCCCACTATTACAGCAATCTCACTCTCTCAATATATGTGCCAACAGGGATGCTCGATTTTGGTGGAACTACCCAAAAACTTCAGCTTCCTTCCTTTCATGTTAGTCGCTAATCTCGGCTTGCATTCCTCCTTTGCTGTCTGTCGCTTGGCTTATCTCGGCTTCCAGTCAAAGGAAATAGTAATTGATATGCTACCTCACACAGGTTGGTACTGGTCTTTATCCTGATTATTGTGCTTGTCATATGTATTGGTAATTTGGTATTGTGCTAGTGTTTGCCGATTTCATAAAGGAGTAAATTGGAGCCTGAACTTGCAGGCAAATCATTACATCGGGTGATTTCAGTAGAACTTCACAAAAAGATCAGATGGACAGGTACTTATGCTGCTGCTATGTACTCCAAAGTTCACTCAGACAAGCATCATGTTGACAAGAAGAAGTGCCTATATTCATTCGAGTATCAACCGGCGTCAACCAATTGTCAAAATCCAATTATTAGGAGAGTGAACGCCAAAAATATTGCTTGGCGCATAGCCTAGAAAAACGCAGTCCAGTCTTTGGTCCCAACTTGTGCCTTTTGGTTATCGGCACATATGGTAGCGAACTGTATGGCATGGAGTCTAAAGATTCCAGACAAGTTGGTTGACGCGTATATTCATCTGGCACTTAATCAGTCTGCACGCCAGGGATGTTCCATTTCAGTTGAATTGCACAAAAAATTTGGGCGGTTCATTTTCTCAACCGCCTCCTTTCTCGTCAGCAATGTAGAATTTTGGCGAGATACAGGACCAAGATGAGCCAGTAAACTAGTTGGATGAAAGTAGTGGCCAAGTGACTCAAACCTCCCTCGGCACGAGGCCACTATTTGAGGATAAACCTACAAGCAAAGTTCAGATTGTTTGTGCTGCCTCTTATGTACTCAAAAGTTTACTCGTACAAGCATTAATTTTATCAAGAAGTACCTCTGACTGAACACCATTTACCAGTCTGCAATATAGAATTTTGGCGAGGTACAGGACCAAGATGAGCCAGTAAACTAGTTGGATGAAAGTAGTGGCCAAGTTGCTCAAACCTCCCTCGGCACGAGGCCACTATTTGAGGATAAACCTACAAGGAAAGTTCAGATTGTCTGTGCTGCCTCTTATGTACTCGAAAGTTTACTCGTACAAGCATTAATTTTAGCAAGAAGGACCTCCGACTGAACACCATTTACCAGTCTGTACCCTAGGTAATTAAAGTTCGTCCATAGATCATATTGGCTATGATCTCAATCATTTGGATGCATAAACATACTGAACATGTGTATATCTGAATCTTTCTGTGAATTATCTATGAATATTGTTGTGTGATCTATCAATCATTTGGATCCATAACATGCTGAACTTGTGTATATATGAATCATTTGAGTTGTTGATAGTGAATGTTGGCTATGAATATGATTGTGTCCTGTGAACCTGAGTTTGATATGAATATTTACCTTTTGTGCTGTGCTTGTGTGTGAACTTGTTAGTATGCCAATTGTGGGGTATGTGACGTGTGGGTGTCAACGGCACACCTTCTTCCCGAGAAGACTTGCACCTGCTTTGCTAGGGTAGCAACGGCGCATCAGCTCTTTTTAATCTTTTTGCTCTGTCTTGCCCCTCCCCCGCTCAACCCCTGCCGTAATGTTTTCGGCCTCAAAACAAACATAGTACTTCGTTGTTTTTGGGGCTTGATGAAAAATCAAGTGCTGGTTTCTGTAGGTTGGCCCGCCTAGCAAATGGGCTGCTGGTCCACCACGGACTGGGAGGCTAAAAATACAAGTTATATGGTGCAGAGGCAAGTAAAAACACGCCATAAAGAGTCATCCACTGAAGAAAAAAAATCGCTCCTGATGTGCTTCTTCGGTCGTGCCGCCGGCCCCCTCTATAATCCAGGTCGCTCGGGGATCTGGTATCATTTTTTCCAGAGGGCGAACAAGTATCATCTAGGCCTAGGTTTTGTATTTTAACATGCGTAGCCCACGACATACGGGTGACAGTGGTTTCAACTTATTTTTTGAGGTCCATACCGGCCTATGGGCTTTTTCTTAAAGATCGGCAGCCCAATGTATTTTTGAACCACATTATATATATATATTTATATTATTACTATTATCGTATATTTTATAGAGACTTATATATACATTATGAAAACATCCCACGTGTTATTAATTTATAAAAGTAAATGTTTAACAGAAGTTGGCAAGGAAAAATCCTGGTTGTTTTTGACTCACAGGCAAGGAAAATCCTGGTGATTGCATACAAAAGCTTGCGAAGATTTTAAGGAGCAATGTAATAATAGCACGCTCATTTTTATTTTGAGCAATACCTCGCTAATTTGTTAATTATGTATATAAAAAATGTGCCTCTCCGGTTTATTTTTGATATTTATTTCTCCTTCTAACATAACATTATATATATAACGAGCCCAGCTAATTCGTGTATTTGAAGGAAGTGCAAATGGGCTGGGATTTCTTAGATAATATAAATGGGCCGCATTGACGCGAAATTATTTGTTCACCCAGCCCAGCAAATGGACTGTACATTTTTGAAAACATGGGTTAAATATATGATACATTTTTGCAGGCTGACATGTGGGCCAATAGGTCAAAGCCTACGCAGGGCGTTGTCAACATGGTCGGCATGCACCTTCAATCTCTCGTCTTCTTCCTCCAGCGTCGTCAGGACCGCCTGGTCTGGCCTCCGGTGGCTAGCGGCTCTGCTTAGCATGCATCGCTGCGAAGCGCTACCCCACCGCCGGCCAGGCTATCCCTCCACCCCTCCACACATCCTGTTATTCTCCACTGACTGCAGCCCCACGCCGCACCAGACCAGTTATAACCCTTCTCCTCCACTCAATCTGCGACTCCACTGCCGCGTCTTCCCATCTCCGAGTTGTTCCCATCCATGGCCTCGCTGTCGTCCACCGCCTTGCTGCGCTCGGTGCGGCGTGGTCAACAAACGAGAGTCATCGGAACAGGACTGTACGTGGAGAGCCTGACGGCTGGGACCCACGAGGTCCATGGTCGCACGCAAGGAAAGTTCCTCCTTATTAAGCTGGAAAAAAATGTTTCCTCCACCTGACAACTGGGACCCACCGGCTGTATCTTCGCATGGAAGGAAGTGCCTCCTTGTTATGAGAAAAAATTATTCCTCCCGTTGACAGCTGGGACCCGTCAGATTTGGTCTCTAAGTTGTGGGCCTGCTAAGCGAACATGTACGCATGTCTTTGTCAACTTAATCAACAAATGATTCTAGCAACTGGACCATTGGATGTTAATCCGACAGCCGTGCTCCTTCTTCAACCTCTGTTCTTGCTCCTGTCTCCCGTGGGCGGCACCGCGGCTGTACTGCCGCGCACCCAAACCAGTCAAGTTTCCCACTCCTCTCCATCTGCGACTCCACTGCCCCGTCTTCCCCATCTTCGGGTCATTCCAATCTATGGCCTCGCCGTTATCCACAGGCCTTTGGTGCGCTCGGCACGGTGTGGTCGACGTGGTCAACAACCGAGAGTCATCGGAAGATGACTATACGTGAGAGGCTGATAGTGGGGACGCACCACGCCCATGGACGCATGCATGCAACGGAACGCGGCGTGGTCAACGTGGTCAAGGAACGACTTCCATTGGAAGTGTACTGTACGTGGAGAGGCTGACAGCTGGGTCCACAGCCGCAGCAAGGAAGTGCCTCCTTATTACGCGGCAAATAATGATTCCTCCACCTAACAGCAGGGACCCACCGGACGGGCCACCGTATTTTGCAAAAAAAACGTTTCCCCCTTACTATTGGGACCCACCGGACGGGTCACCGTATTTCGCGAAAAAAACGTTCCCCCTGCTGTCAGCTCGGACCCACCGGAAGTGCCTCCTTATTACGCACAAAAGAATGAATACTCCCCCTGCTAGTTGGCACCCACCTTGGTGGGTGGCTGACTTGTGGGCCTACTAAGTTGACGGGGACGGAGCGCTTTGTCAACTTAGTATATATGAACGATTCTAGCTCCAGTGACCGTACGATGTCCATCCAACAGCCGTAGTGCTTCTTCAACCTCTGGTCTTCTTGCTCTAGCTGCCCAAAGCAGCGCCGGTTGGGCCGCATGCTCCTAGGCCTCGCCGTCGTCCAGCGCCCTGGTGCTCTCGGCGTGGCGTGGTCAATGAGGTCAAGGAACGACTTCCATCGGAAGAGTACTGTACGTGGAGAGGCTGACAGCTGGGTCCACGGCGGCAGCAAGGAAGTGCCTCCTTATTGCGCACAAAATAATTATTCCTCCACCCGACAGCAGGGACCCACCAGAAGGGCCACCGTATTTCGCAAAAAAATTGTTCCCCCTGACTGCTGGGACCCACCAGCTACATCTTCGCACGCAAGGAAGTGCCTCCGGGTAAAAAAAAATGATTCGCCCCCCTGACTGCTGGGACCCACTAGCTACATCTTCGCAGGCAAGGAAGTGTCTGACAGTCGGGACCCATCTGGTCGAAGCATAAGTAGCGTTGTCATTCTGGTCGTGAACGTGTACATAGATACTCGTCGATGTAGAGGCGCGCACGTGTCGTGGTAGAGGCGCGCACGTAGTATGTACACATATGTACAGCGGCCAGGGTGCAAGAAAGTAAATACGGCCACGTACATACATACGGGCGGGGTCTCGAACGCCTACTCGCGCATACGTACGGCCAGGGCTCGTGTACATGGCTGGGTCGGAACGAAGAAACTGCGTCGTCGTCGTGTTCATAGGGAGGCAACGGAATGTGTCGTCTTCATAGGGAGGCAACGGAACGCGTGGGAGCCAACCGGCTTGGACGGAACAGCCGATGGAAACGAGGCCTGGCATACCGCAGAACAGAGGAAACGGCCTTGTGTTCGAACGACCACCTTTGAAACGGGATCCTGTTCATCGGGAGGGGTCTGGCATACCACAAAACGGAGGAAACGGACCTCCAACGGTTGAAACGGGGGTCCTGTTGATCAGGAGGGGTGTAGCGTACCGCATAATGGAGGAAACTGACTTGTGTTGGAGCGCTACGGTCGAAACGGAGGTCCTGTTCATCGGGAGGGGTGTGGCGTACCGCAAAACAGGACTCCGCGGGATACTGTTCATCTCCACCGTCGACCCCCACCAGCCTCCACGGGCTACTGTCTATCCACCGTCGACCTCCTCCAGCCTGCACCTGTGACTGTTCATCCACGGGCTCCTGTTCATCCAGCCTCCACCACGCGCTACTCCATAGGCTACTGTTCAACCAGCCCTCTCCATGGGCTCCTGTTCAATCACCCCTCCACGGGCTACTGTTCATCCAGCCCTCCACCATCTACTATTCATCCAGCCCTCCACGGGGTGATCCTGTTCATGCTGCCCTCCACGGGGTCCTGTTCATCCAGAGGCAACACCACAGGGTCCTGTTGATCAACCCCCCGGGAACTGTTCATCCAAACCCCCCAGCAACGCTTACTGTTCATCCAAAGGCAACACCACGGGGTCCTATTCATTCACCCCCACCGGGAACTGTTCATCCAAACCACCCCAGCAACGCTCGCTGTTCATCCAGAGGCAGCATCGATCGGCTTCAGTTAGCAGCAGTAGCGAAGGAATCGCTCGATCAGGTTCAGTTAACAGCCATCGATCGATCGCTCAGGTTCAGTAACGCATAGCCTGTAGTGCAATCGCTCGGGTTCAGTTAGAGCCCAACGCCTTGCTCGGGTTCAGTTAGAGCCCAATGCCTCGCACCCACGCGCGTGCGTGTATGAGAGAAACGCGCATCGCTCGGCCCCGACCACCCACCATAACCGGGAACACCCCGATATTTTCCTCGCCCTCGCTTCTACCACGGTTTTTTTCCGTCATGGACGCCCCAAAGAATGTCATGCAGCTGCGTCTCCAGCCCGCCCAGGACGAAAGGCCCATTTTCTGCCATGATTTTTTGTCATAGAAGTAGGACCCCACCACATCTATGATGATACCGTGTTTTGTCACAATTATTGTCATAGAAGTGTCATAAGTATGATAGAAAAAAATTTCGTTCGGCCCAAAATGTCACGGATGTGTCTTTTTTGGTAGTGGGTTGCGGATGGAGGAGGCTAGGGTGGAGTGGTTGTTTTGGCGCCCACGGAGTACGAATGGGCAAATGGAGGGACAGAGGAAGGGGGGAACCATGTCTTCAGGGCGCGCTTGTCTCAAATGCCAGGAAATTTACAAACTTAGGCCCCGTTTAAAATTTCCTACATCACATCAATATTAGTCGGCTGGGGATAGGACGGTAATCTCGCATACATCAAATATTTGCCGACGAGAGTTTGTTTTTGCCGCCCACCGTGTATGAATCGGGGAGGGAGTCGATTTCGGCCGAGGAGACACTATGTTTTGGTGCCCACTGTGTATGAATCCGGGTGAGAGGCGGTTATGTCACGTTTGAGTGAAATTAAAAAAATCCCCCTATCGAAACCTATAGAAATCGAGCTGATAGGCTTTGCGTGTCAGGGATAGGCAGTAATTTCCATCTCGCAGATTTTGGTTTCGGGCGGTTACTACGACTTTGCCCACTTCGTTCAAATTTTTGCAGAGCAAGAGTGCACGTTTACCGTGGCAACTCAATTCGAGCCTAGTTTGTATTCTATTTTTGTTATGGCAGGATCCATTTTCGATTGGAATAAAATTCTATAAACATCATTTTCTTATATATACTTTCAAAAGCACAACAAAGAATTCTGCTCCTTTATATGTATATAATATGATTTACAAATACAATGATCTCAAAATCATAAGGTTGAATTAAAAAATTAAACCAAATTATGTTCTACTAAAATGTATGGATCAGTAATATCTACATATTAAATAACATAGTAGATATCTACATATTAAATAACATAGTAGATATTACTCATATTCAAAAGCACAACAAAGAATTCTGCTCCTTTATATGTATCATCATCTCGAATTCCAATATTTGAATCCCTTTTATTTTGACTCCTTTCACGCCCATCTCTCTCACATGCTCCTTCATGTAGCTATCGTTCTCTTTTCTCCAGCTCACTCGCACGGTCACTTCATGTTTCTCCTATCTTCGCAAACATGGTCTCTTGACATCTCTCTTGAGAAGTTTCACACTCTCCCTATCATTATACATTACACGGTTTTCATTATCTCTCATGTCTCTACCGTTCTGTGGTATCACTAGGTACCTAAGCTTTCTTTTTCACCGCCACACACACAGTCTCACTCGTCTTTCACTTTGTCTTTCTCTCTATGGGGTTCTCTCACCCACCCTATATGTCTCTAGATATGACTCATACCACTATAATTACTCTCTCCTGCAGACACAAAATTTGTTGCGGTCTCCTTTCCGTCTCCATCCCTGTTATAAAACTGACATTATTCATTTGTTTACCGATCAGACAAACTCCCCCCGCTCTCTCTCTCTCACACACACAGCTCCTGCTTCCACTCCCCTTCCCGACTATTGTCTCTCTCACACAATAAAAACTCTCGCTTTCGCACCCCCGACTCGTATTTCTCTCACATCATAGATCGACTAGCTTACAGATAGGTTTATATGCCCGCACACTCATGCTTCCACTATCGCGTACATGTCTCTCTCGCGCTCCTTGTATGTATGTAGATTTTTCGTCCCTTCTTGAGACACGCCCTCTCGATCGTGCACACACACTATCACCTCATTTTAAGCTGATACCTCTCGCACACACACTCTTTGTGTCTTTGTCACACATGCACTCCGTCCTCCTCCTCTCTCCCTCTCTCTCACACACACATCCACTAGTAGAAAACAGGGCTTAGGTCACAGGGCAGTTTTCACATTAGCCCCGGTTCAGTCACGAACCGGGACTAATGTGAGCATTGGTCCTGGTTCGTGAGCCCAGGGGGCCGGCCGGGGCCTCGTGGGCATTGGTCCCGGTTCGTATGGACCCTTTGGTCCTCGTTGGTGGTACAAACCGGGACCAATGGGCCATGCTCCTGGCCCACCACCCTTTAGTCCCGGTTCATACCACAAACCGAGACTAAAGGGCTGGTCCTAGTTGCGGCCAGTGTTTAGTCCCACCTCGCCAACCGAAGGGCGCTCACACCAGTTTATAAGCCCGTCCCTCTATGCCTTGTTGAGCTTCTATTAAAGTGAAAATAGATGCCCTTATACAGGAAATTTGACTTAAATTCATAGTAAATTTCATAGAAATTTAGTATGAATTTAGGTTGAATTTTCTCTATAAGTGCATCTATGTCCATTTCCTTAATAAAATAAATAAAACTAAATAAACCTTCATAAATTAAAATAAAATAAACTATAGTAACTACAATAAATAAACCTTAATTAATTAAGTAAAAATAGCAGCAAGTAAAATAAATAAAAATAGCAGCAGTAAAATAAATAAATATAAAATAATTAAAGTAAAAGAAAACCTTTTCATAGTTCATTTGAAATGCTTTTCAATTTTAGGGTCTTATAGCTCAAAATAATTAGTAAATGCATGAAAAATAACAAATGAAGTCAGAAAGATTGACAAATGATGATGTGGCTTTGAATGGTGCATTTTGAACACACAAAAAGTCAGGAGTTCAAATAAGTTTTAAAAAATGAAATCCCTTTGTAACAGACGAGTTTCCGGATGAAATCCTAATACTTTGAAAGAGATTGTCCGTTTTAAACACGAAGTGCATCCAGTTTTTGCCGTAACCCTCTCAACTTTCTTTCACATGCTATGTGGATGAAATGATGATATCATGCCAACTTTCAACCATTTCAGAGTTCATTTGAAATGCTTTTCAATTTTAGGGTCTTATAGCTCAAAATAATTAGTAAATGCATGAGAAATAACAAATGAAGTCAGAAAGGATTGAAAAATGATGATGTGGCTTTGAATGGTGCATTTTGAACACACAAAAGGTCAGGAGTTCAAATA
>NC_057808.1:19909555-19910165 GCF_018294505.1 Triticum aestivum | reverse complement strand
AGGGTCTTATAGCTCAAAATAATTAGTAAATGCATGAAAAATAACAAATGAAGTTACAAAGGATTGTAAAATGATGATGTGGCTTTGAATGGTGCATTTTAAACACACAAAAACTTAGGAGTTCAAATAAGGTTTAAAAAATTTGTAACAGACGACTTTCCGGATGAAATCCTGATACTTTGAAAGAGATTGTCCGTTTTGTACACGAAGTGCATCCAGTTTTTGCCGTAACCCTCTCTACTTTCTTGCACATGCTATGTGGATGAAATGATGATATCATGCCAACTTTCAACCTTTTCAGAGTTCATTTGAAATGCTTTCCAATTTTAGGGTCTTATAGCTCAAAATAATTAGTAAATGCATGAAAAGTAACAAATGAAGTCAGAAAGGATTGAAAAATGATGATGTGGCTTTGAATGGTGCATTTTGAACACACAAAAAGTTAGGAGTTCAAATAAGGTTTAAAAAATGAAATCCCTTTTTAACAGACGAGTTTCCGTATGAAATCCGGATACTTTGAAAGAGATTGTCCGTTTTGTACACGAAGTGCATCCAGTTTTTGCCGTAACGCTCTCAACTTTCTTGCACATGCTATGTGGATGAAATGATG
>NC_057808.1:19908464-19909060 GCF_018294505.1 Triticum aestivum | reverse complement strand
TTTCAACCTTTTCAGAGTTCATGTGAAATGCTTTTCAATTTTAGGGTCTTATAGCTCAAAATAATTAGTAAATGCATGAGAAATAACAAATGAAGTCAGAAAGGATTGAAAAATGATGATGTGGCTTTGAATAGTGCATTTTGAACACACAAAAAGTCACGAGTTCAAATAAGGTTTAAAAATGAAATCTCTTTGTAACAGACGAGTTTCCGTATGAAATCCTGATACTTTGAAAGAGATTATTCGTTTTGTACACGAAGTGCATCCAGTTTTTGCCGTAACCCTCTCAACATTCTTGCACATGCTATGTGGATGAAATGATGATATCATGCCAACTTTGAACCTTTTCAGAGTTCATTTGAAATGCTTTTCAATTTTAGGGTCTTATAGCTCAAAATAATTAGTAAATGCATGAAAAGTAACAAATGAAGTCGGAAAGGATTGAAAAATGATGATGTGGCTTTGAATGGTGCATTTTGAACACACAAAAAGTTAGGAGTTCAAATAAGGTTTAAAAAATGAAATCCCTTTTTAACAGACGAGTTTCCGTATGAAATCCTGATACTTTGAAAGAGATTGTCCGTTTTGTACACGAA
>NC_057808.1:19907655-19908224 GCF_018294505.1 Triticum aestivum | reverse complement strand
CATGCCAACTTTCAACCTTTTCAGAGTTCATTTGAAATGCTTTTCAATTTTAGGGTCTTATAGCTCAAAATAATTAGTAAATGCATGAAAAATAACAAATGAAGTCAGAAAGGATTGAAAAATGATGATGTGGCTTTGAATGGTGCATTTTGAACACACAAAAAGTCAGGAGTTCAAATAAGGTCTAAAAACAGAAATCCCTTTGTAACAGACGAATTTCCGTATGAAATCCTAATACTTTGAAAGAGATTGTCCGTTTTGTACACGAAGTGCATCCAGTTTTTGCTGTAACCCTCTCAACTTTCTTGCACATGCTATGTGGATGAAATGATGATATCATGCCAACTTTCAACCTTTTCAGAGTTCATTTGAAATGCTTTCCAATTTTAGGGTCTTATAGCTCAAAATAATTAGTAAATGCATGAAAAGTAACAAATGAAGTCAGAAAGGATTGAAAAATGATGATGTGGCTTTGAATGGTGCATTTTGAACACACAAAAAGTTAGGAGTTCAAATAAGGTTTAAAAAATGAAATCCCTTTTTAACAGACGAGTTTCCGTATGAAATCC
>NC_057808.1:19904293-19905495 GCF_018294505.1 Triticum aestivum | reverse complement strand
AATTTCTTGCACATGCTATGTGGATGAAATGATGATATCATGCCAACTTTCAACCTTTTCAGAGTTCATTTGAAATGCTTTTGAATTTTAGGGTCTTATAGCTCAAAATAATTAGTAAATGCATGAGAAATAACAAATGAAGGCAGAAAGGATTGAAAAATGATGATGTGGCTTTGAATGGTGCATTTTAAACACACAAAAAGTCAGGAGTTCAAATAAGGTTTAAAAATGGAAATCCCTTTGTAACAGACGACTTTCCGGATGAAATCCTGATACTTTGAAAGAGATTGTCCGTTTTGTACACGAAGTGCATCCAGTTTTTGCCGTAACCCTCTCAACTTTCTTGCACATGCTATGTGGATGAAATGATGAAATCATGCCAACTTTCAACCTTTTCAGAGTTCATTTGAAATGCTTTTCAATTTTAGGGTCTTATAGCTCAAAATAATTAGTAAATGCATGAGAAATAACAAATGAAGTCAGAAAGGATTGAAAAATCATGATGTGGCTTTGAATGGTGCATTTTGAACACACAAAAAGTCAGGAGTTCAAATAAGGTCTAAAATATGAAATCCCTTTGTAACAGACGAGTTTCCGTATGAAATCCTGATACTTTGAAAGAGATTGTCCGTTTTGTACACGAAGTGCATCCAGTTTTTGCCGTAACCCTCTCAACATTCTTGCACATGCTATGTGGATGAAATGATGATATCATGCCAACTTTCAACCTTTTCAGAGTTCATTTGAAATGCTTTTCAATTTTAGGGTCTTATAGCTCAAAATAATTAGTAAATGCATGAGAAATAACAAATGAAGTCAGAAAGGATTGAAAAATGATGATCTGGCTTTGAATGGTGCATTTTGAACACACAAAAAGTCAGGAGTTCAAATAAGGTTTAAAAAATGAAATCCCTTTGTAACAGACGAGTTTCCGTATGAAATCCTGATACTTTGAAAGAGATTGTCCGTTTTGTACACGAAGTGCATCCAGTTTTTGCCGTAACCTTCTCGAATTTCTTGCACATGCTATGTGGATGAAATGATGATATCATGCCAACTTTCAACCTTTTCAGAGTTCATTTGAAATGCTTTTGAATTTTAGGGTCTTATAGCTCAAAATAATTAGTAAATGCATGAGAAATAACAAATGAAGGCAGAAAGGATTGAAAAATGATGATGTGGCTTTGAATGGTGCATTTTAA
>NC_057808.1:19903100-19904283 GCF_018294505.1 Triticum aestivum | reverse complement strand
ATTTGAAATGCTTTTCAGTTTTAGGGTCTTATAGCTCAAAATTATTAGTAAATGCATGAAAAATAACAAATGAAGTCAGAAAGGATTGAAAAATGATGATGTGGCTTTGAATGGTGCATTTTGAACACACAAAAAGTCAGGAGTTCAAATAAGGTTTAAAAAATGAAATCCCTTTGTGACAGACGAGTTTCCGGATGAAATCCTGATACTTTGAAAGAGATTGTCCGTTTTGTACACGAAGTGCATCCAGTTTTTGCCGTAACCCTCTCAACTTTCTTGCACATGCTATGTGGATGAAATGATGATATCATGCCAACTTTCAACCTTTTCAGAGTTCATTTGAAATGCTTTTCAATTTTAGGTCTTATAGCTCAAAATTATTAGTAAATGCATGAAAAATAACTGATGAAGTCAGAAAGGATTGAAAAATGATGATGTGGCTTTGAATGGTGCATTTTGAACACACAAAAAGTCAGGAGTTCAAATAAGGTTTAAAAACTGAAATCCCTTTGTAACGGACGAGTTTCCGGATGAAATTTAAACTATTCAAATTTGGAAACTAGTGGAGTAATAGAAAGTTTATAATTATTCTAAGCTAAAAGCAAAAAGAATAAAAAATAAAGCAAAAATGAAAAGAAAATAAATAATTCAAAAAACAAAAAAATACTGGAAAAAATAAAAAAATGCTGCCTAACGGGCCACACGGCCTGCATACGACTAGAAACCCATCTGCACATGGGCCAGGATGCAGGCCCGCAGGCCCAATAGGCCCAACATGGCAGTGACAAAGGTAGGCATGTAATGCCTGCATATTAGAGAGGAGCTCAGCACCTGAGCTGCAACGCAGCTTATAAACAGGTGCTGAGCTCTCTCAGCTAGCGAGGTGGGACTAAACTTCCCACCGCACGGCGCCAGCACATTAGTCCCGGTTGGTGGCTCCAACCGGAACCAATGCTCCCCTTTGGTCCCGGTTGGTGCCACCAACCGGGACCAAAGCCCTCTGCTTCCCGCCCTTTGCGCTGGTGAAAAGAGGCCTTTAGTCCCGGTTGGTGGCACCAACCGGGACCAAAGGGTGGGTATTGGTTCCGGTTTGTGCGTTGAACCGGGACCAAAGCCTTTGCTATATAAGCAGCACTTTGGAAATTTTCTGATTTCCATCGCCAGTGTCCCCCCGGCCGACGAC
>NC_057808.1:19887241-19901670 GCF_018294505.1 Triticum aestivum | reverse complement strand
AGAGGAGAAATAAATAAGAAGATGAAAAAGAAGAAGAAAAAGAGTAGAAGAAGAAGAAATATAGGAGAAGAAGAAGAAATAGAATAATATATTATTCTATTTTTTCTTCTTCTCCTCTATTCCTTCTTCTTCTCCTCTTTTTTTTATTTTTTTTCTTCAATCTCCTCCTCTATTCCTTTCTTCTTCTCCTCTTTTTTTTGTCTTCTTCCTCTTCTTATTTTTTATCGGGTATGTCGTTGTCGATATATGTACCCCCTCCCCGATAACTTTTAGTAAGTACTACTTAGAAAGTGTTTAATAGAATTAGTTAGAAAAATAAAAGAACTAGTTAAACTAGCTAGTTTATTTTTAGTAAGTACTACTTTATTCTATTTATAGTAAGGAAATTAATAGAACTAGTTTGTTTTTTAGTTAAAGCAATTATTCCCGCATCGACGTCGATGATGCCTATCCCGCATACTCGTCGTCGACTCGGCGGAGGAGGCCGGCTTGATCAAAGGGGCCATGTCCGGGACTGGGCTCCGCCGGGCTGGTTTTGGGAGGTGCTACCTTCCGGTGGGCGTAGGTTGGTGAGGAACCAGCCCGTCGTTGACCCGATCCTTGTTTGGTGGCGCTCGCGTGGGTTAGTGACGGTGCCGAGGCTTCCGGACACCGCGGAGGTGGTACGTCACCGTGTCAGCGAGGAAGTCAAGCATGTCCGTCGCTACATGGTTGCGTTGGAGGGCAGGTTCGACAATACCTGGCAGGTTCTTCAGGGATCTCACTGGAGCTATGATCCTGTGATGGTTCCGTCCCTTTGGGTGTCCACCGCCCGCGCTGATACCCATCGAGCGCTACTGTTCTAGCTGTACTAGCGATGCTATATGTATGATAGTATTCGAGGTGTATTAGTGATAATATTCGATGATGTACGGACGCGTGGAGATGATGTAGTTTTGCTTATAATTGAATGCATCCTAATTTGAATACTACTTTATTTTGTGATTTGATTTGCTTATTGAATGCTCAGAGTGGAAAACTACTCCGATCCTACTTTGAATGCTAAAATTGGAGAGCACTATGATTAGTTGATAGCTTATAGGGTTTTTGTTTTCGCAGAAATCTAGGAGCCCCGGGCCCCTCCATCATCCCCGCCGTCGTCCCCGTCACCGCCCCCTCCGACATCGAGGTGAGACCAGCCAAATCCTCTTTTAGAAAGATAATTAAACGATATTTCGGGTTGACTGTAAGTCTGTCGAGTCTCCACCATATATGAGAGGACGAAGAATCCCGACTGTTGTCGTGGGGGTAGCTTCTCCTTCGTTCCCGTGTGCTAGACAATTTGGTGTAATGCACTCGAGAACGAAAGGAGGAGCTACCATCACCGACGGTCGCAAATGTCAGAGAGGAATCAGTGAGGGAGAGTTCCACCATATATATATGAGAGGACGAAGAATCCCGACTGTTGTCGTGGGGGTCGCTTCTCCTTTGTTCCCGTGTGCTAGCTAGACATATTATGTAATGCACACGGGGACAAAGGGAGGAGCGACCATCACCAACGGTCGAATGTATACACCACGTGAGCTGAGAGTTTTCAAGAAAAGACTCGACAAACCGATAGTCAACCCGTGATGAATAATAATGATCTAACTTGTTTTTTTAGTACATATATTTAATTGTAGATGTTTAATATTTGAATTATGAACATAGGAAATGTCGTACTCGGACGACGAAAGTCTCCCGGGGGAGTGCGACTGGTGCCACGACGACCGAGGTCAGTGCGACAGGCCTCACCTGGACGAAGATCGGCGCTTCAGTATTAAGCTGGAGGAGACGTTCGATGTTGAAAGGTACGCAACGACGACAAGTGTTATTTTTTCGTAATTAAGCACGACTTCAACTATTTCAACGTGTACTTTTCATCTTTTACAATTCGGCTAGCTTATCCCATGCCATGCAAGACGCTACGTCTTGGAGAGGATGGGTTTTGAAGACCATGAAAGTATGGAAACAAAGAAAATTCACCTAAGGACCCATCATGATATAGATTTTGAAGTAAAGCTGTATAATTCTGAGAGCGTAACCCATTTTGGTTGCAAAAATTGGGAAGCATTTTGCAAGATGTATGGTTTTGATGAGGGTATGCTTGTCACCATGGATCTTGGTGATCCTGACATCGAGCAAGACAATATGGACATTTGGGTCCTTGTTGATACGCCTCCAATTCTACCGCTATGTGAGTTTCTCAAACATAGTTATTAGCTAATTTATATTGTTCATTTCAAAATAGTTGATAGCTTATTTTCATTGACTGCTTATTTTGATTGTTCAAACAATGTGCGGAACATGGTAGACAGAACCTACTACACCGATGGCTCTGAGTTAACTTATAAGGAGAAAACTCATCTGGTCGGATTTTGTACTGATATTGAGAATTACAATATCTACAATCAAACTCCTCAACATTATGGTCCTCAATACGTGCCACTAGTGCATGTGTTGAACTACGGTAACTACTATGGAGATACCCTGGTAAGATTTCTTACTATTACGACATCCGTGCATATCTTGCATAGTTCTAAAACTAGTACATTATCATTGCTAACTATGAAGTTATTACTATGTTTTTCAACAGATAATTCCAGAGGATTGTGTGCCTCATTTGATGTATCAGAATGGTAGGCTTGATGTTTTGAATATACAACCAGGTCATCCTACGAATCTCAACTGTCCATACCGGATTTCTAAAAGAAGGAGACATGCAAAGCAAAGAATGGAAAAAATGTATGGACAGTCGCAAGGAGGTTCTTGGAAGCAAAAGGAAGCGAGGCGCAAGAATTGGAGACAGGATGATCTCCATTCTCCATAATGGAGAGTCAGGGTCTATATTGTTTTATGCTATTTTACCTTAAAGAGGGTATTTCGGTCCTACCTAATACTGATGATCATGTGCTAAGAACAATTAAGTAGGGTTGGTTCGATGACTGTGAGGATGATGATCGTATGACTTGTTATTAATAACGAGTAGAAGTTGTATGATGATGATTAGTAGGACTTGTTATTATATATGATGATGCATGATGCGCGCATGAAGAATTATTATATATCAGCGGGTGAAATGAACATGGATTGGATTGAAGTGAAGGCAACATGCATGTGGTGCGTGTCAAAAGTAGTACAATCCAAACTTGATCAAGTCCAGATTAGTATTACTTTCGACATGCACCACATGTTGCCTTCACTTCAATCTAAGCCATGTTTAGGCATAGCAGTACGTAGCGTTGGTAAACCAAGCACGGAGATATAAGAGAGGACACTTCTCTCAAATAGCTACCTAATAACAACCTAAATTAACCCCCCAAAACCCCCAAACCCCCCTTTAAAAAAAACAAAAACCTCAGCTCCTGCCAGGTGCTGACGCGTGGATGCCTATTGGTCCCGGTTGGTGGCACCAACCGGGACCAAAAGCCCTCCTGCTTGGGCTCCCCGCACCGGCCACGTGGACGACCTTTAGTCCCGGTTCGTGTAAGAACCGGGACTAAAGGGCTAGGCATTAGTAACGACCCTTTAGTCCCGGTTCCAGAACCGGGACTAAAGGTCCTTATGAACCGGGGTAAAAGCCCATTTTCCTACTAGTGTCTTAGTTCACAGCCTTTTATGAGGAAGTGCTAAATGTGAACAATGAAAAGTACGACACCTTCTTTTTTTCCTTGTGATAAGCCACGTACTTCATCAGTCTGCCTCCTAATTACCCCCAATGCTTAATTCCTCTTCAGATTTATAAAACCTCTCACATTCCTCTCATTTTCTGCAATATTTGCGAGCCTCGATTGGTCATCATATGCAGGGAGCTCACTTCCTCTTCTTGTTCTCGCCATCTTTTCAACTGCAAATAACACCTATTTTTGAACATGAAATGCTTACGAGACAATGGTGGAAAAGAAGATGCATACCGAGCAAGTTCTGCAATGAGTTAGACATATAAAAGCAACAAAATAAAATGCAAACACCTCTTATTTTGTAGATCTTTTGGCAACCACACACGCAACCATCACACATACACAAGTAAAACAACAAATTTATGCATCACATATGTGAAGTGTAGTCGATTAGAAAGCTACAACTTGCAATTTATTCGTCTTATCCTTACTGAAATTACCCAAACTCAAACAAACCGAAATTAACTTGTTTGAACTAGCAAGATCTCATGGGCGGCAATCACATTTCCGAGAAAAGAAAAAGAAGAATAAGTGATGAATCTTACCTGCAGCAGCCAGATTGGTAAACGGGGGAGGACAAGGTGGTGGGGAGGCATCGTCGGTGCTGGAAGACGGACACCGGTGGGCTCCTTGGGTAGGTGGGTTCCTCGGACTGCAGAATGTGGAGTAACAGCTCAGAGTGGAAAGCACCTTCGGTGGCGAGAGAGGAGTAGCTTCGGGATGGGCTGCCGGCGAGTTGCGGCGGAGCGGGGAAATCAGCTAGCAAGTTCGGGAAGGCGCAAGGCAGGTCGCGGCTGGAGGTTGGGGCGGCCGGAGGCAGGTCAGGGTAGGAGGCTCCAGTGTCGAGGCAGATCGGGATCGGAGGCTGCGACGGCGGGAGGAAATCGGACGTGCAGGTCGGGGGCGGTGGCGGCATGTTGGTTAGGTTTAGGTGCGGGTGTGTGGCGTGAGAGAGATGAGATGGGGGATTGGGTGGGGGACGAGGAGACCTAGCAAAATTCTGGAGTTTTCAAGTCTCTCGCGCCCAGTTGGTGGCCAATATTTCACAGATGGTGCCGCGCGTCTGCAAATTAGTGGGCCATCTCGGAAGTACCCCGACACTTTTTCCATCACAAAGATACGCCGACACACAGTCTAACACAAAAGGATAGCTATCCCGACACATAGGATGTCTGCAAACCGTAATGCATTTCCGACAGATAGACCATCAGAAGTCTAAAGCAACCCCAATACTCGGTGTGTCCGCATTGTCGTGGACAGATAATGTGTCGCTAATGTGCACTTATACAACCAGATGCATGTCGTGGTTGTGGTGTCGTGGTGTAGTGGAGAGAGAGAGAGAGAGAGAGAGAGAGAGAGAGATGCCTTACGATTGACTACATTCAAACGCGTTATGGTTGTGTGAGCACTGAGACCACCGCCAGCGAGGGTGAGGATGATAAGCGGCAACACACGAGTTAAGAAAAAAAACATTTGTTATTTTTTTCTCCCATTGCAATGCACGAGCTCTTTCCCTAGTATCTATTAAAAGAAAAAACTTATAGCCATGAGAATACGTGCTCCTACTTTTAGAGGAGATGACACAAGAACATCTAGAGTGCAGGCAGACGCGCGGGTCTTGGGCTGGCCCACCTCCCTCCTGCGATGATGCAGACCGCTCCTTCTTCACGGCCACATCAATAATGGTCGACGACGGCAAGACTGCAACCTTCTGGCACTCCTCCTGGATTGGGGGTTCGCCACTCTGTGTTTCCGTCCCTGCACTCTGCCATCACTCGCGGCGGAAGAACATGATTGTCACCACTGCAATGTTGCATGGAACCAAGATCGGAGATCTAAGACACGACAACACCATGATGATTGTCCAAGATTTCATCCACCTTTCGTCTTTGAACGGCGTAGCTAGGATCACCTTGGAGGAAGGGGTGCCTGGCACTATCAGATGGAATTGCAGAGCCCCAAGAGAGTACTCTACTACTTCAGCCTACCTGCTGCAATTCCCACAAGCAAGCAACAACAATCTCCGATCCATGCTCTAAAAGGCCGGTTTACCTGTTTTATGTTATTATACCTAGCAGAGAGGAGTAGCTCGTAGGTAGGAAGAACAATTAGCTAGTGTCGATTATGACTATGATGATGATGATGATGATGATTAGTTGTTATTATGGTGATGGAGAGTTATGTGCTAGAATGTGTTAGAATGATTAGTTGTTATATTACTAATAGATGATGATGAGTAGGAGTTGTTATTATGATGATGATGAGTTATGTGCTACAATGTGTTAGAATGATGAGTTGTTATATGACTCATAGATGATGATGAGCAGAAGTTGTTATTATGATGATGATGAGTTATGTGCTACAATGTGTTAGAATAATGATGAGTTGCTATATGACTTATAGATGATGATGAGGATCGAGGAGTTGTTATGATGCTGCGTTCTTATATGACTATGATGATGATGATGATGACGATGAGTTGTTATTATGATGATGATGAGTTATTATGATGACGATGAGCTACTATATCAAAATTTAATAACAGGCATATAAATATAGTATAAAATAAGAAAAAAAATAAAACATTAGCAGTGTCGTGGTTTAACAGTTTACCAGTAGTGCTCTTTAACAATAGCGCTTTTTAACGCGCGCTACTGCTATTTCAAATTACCAGTAGCGCTAGGCAGAAAGAGCGCTACTGCTAATACATAGTTGTAGCGCCGTAGCAATAGCGTGTCCACCAGCGCTACTGGTAGCCACTAGTAGAAAATTGGGCTTTGGTCACAGGGCAATATTCACATTAGTCCCGGTTTGGTCACGAACCGGGACTAATGTGAGCATTGGTCCCGGTTCGTGCGGCCACGGGCCTGCCGGGCCTCGTGGGGGCATTGGTCCCGGTTCGTCCGGACCCTTTGGTCCCGGTTGGTGGGACAAACCGGGACCAATGGGCCACGCTCCTGGTCCACCACCCTTTAGTCCCGGTTCCTACCACAAACCGGGACTAAAGGGCTGGTCCTAGTTGCGGCCAGTGTTTAGTCCCACCTCGCCAACCGAAGGGCGCTCACACCAGTTTATAAGCCCGTCCCTCTACGCCTTGTTGAGCTTCTCTTAAAGTGAAAATAGATGCCCTTATACAGGGAATTTCACCTAAATTCACAGTAAATTGGAATTTACTATGAATTTAGGTTTAATTTTCTCTATAAGCGCATCTATGTTCATTTTTTTATATTTATAAAATAAATAAACCTTAATAAAATAAATAAAACTAAATAAACCTTAATAAAATAAAATAAAATAAACTATAGTAACTACAATAAATAAACCTTAATAAATTAAGTAAAAATAGCAGCAGTAAAATAAATAAAAATAGCAGCAGTAAAATAAATAAAAATAAAATAATTGAAGTAAAATACATAAGTAATTAGAAATAAAATAAATAAGTTTTTTGTTGTAAGTAGAAACAAAACAAAACAAATAAAGCAAAAGAGAAAGAAAAAAACACGAGCCATCAACTCCATAACCGCCATATCTGGGATAGAGAAGGGCGATCCCTTGGAGTGGGATTCACATACAGTTGCCCGTAACATCTACCATTCGAGCCTAGCAGGTGGAACTTGGATCTGTCAACAGTGTCAAAGCGGCAAATAGCGGGCGGAGGAGAAGCCACCGATGTCATGTGTAGATCCCTTCTAGGTCTTGCGGATCGTGCTATTACAGCAATTTGGTTGGTTGATCCCAAAAAAAAGGAATTTGGTTGGTTTTCTGGAAGCCCTAGCTTGTTGTGCCGTCCTATTCTCTTAATGCAATTTAGCAAATGCTACTACAGTACAGTAAAGGGCACAAAGAAAAAGCACGCAGTGAAGGAAAATACCTCCATATCAAAGCTGCTACTTATCTTGTTGGTTATCAGGATGTGGATATGTAGAATTTTCTCTAGCCACGGCAACAGACATGCATTCATCGAGGGGGTTCACTATAGAACAAAATAAATGCTGATGTTAGTTGTCGAGGGTACGTTTGACATCCCTGAGAGACTAGATAATGAAAAGATGAATCGTCAAACCTGGATGAACAAAGACGCTACCAAGTGGATGAATCTGATGGCCTGTCCTCCCTTGAAGATCATGCGTCCTCCCTTGAAGGCACCACCAGGGCCATGGACACCTCATACACCGCCGCCGACGTGTTGTAGTGATGAGGTATCGTGCAGGATCTGACACAGGATCACCTTCAGGCAAGATGAATAGGTCTTCAAGGGCACGACGGCAGCGGCGGCGCCATGGCCGGGACTGGTGACGATGGCGGCGGCGAGCGAGCGGGAGGGTGGCGGCGGCTGCGTGCGACTGGGAGGCCGGAGGATCACCACTCATTGTGCTCGACATATCACTACAAGAAACCTGTTAATCCATGACGTATTTCTAATGACATTTTCGGAAACTCTCATCGATGACCTGGTAAAACCCCACAAGCCCGGTGAAAGCCTGCTAAAGCCCGTCTAACCGTTCCCGTATAAAAATTTAACCCTAAATTCCCTCCTCGGCCCCTGCATCGTGTCCCACAGCACATCGCCACCCCTCGTCCCTCCCACAGCTCGTAAACCTTAATAAAATAAAATAAAATAAACTATACTAACTACAATAAATAAACCTTAATAAACTAAGTAAAAATAGCAGCAGTAAAATAAATAAAAATAGCAGCAGTAAAATAAATAAAAATAAATAATTAAAGTAAAATACATAAGTAATTAGAAATAAAATAAATAAGTTTTCTGTTGTAAGTAGAAACAAAACAAAACAAATAAATCAAAAGAGAAAAAAACAGAGGAAAAAAATTATGCCACCTACTGGGCCACCACGGCCTGAATACGACTAGAAACCCATCCATGGGCCAGGATTCAGGCCCGCAGAAGGCCCAGTAGGCCCCACAGGCAAAGAGAACAGTTAGGCCCAAAAGCCTGCAGTTGAGAGGAGTTCGAGAGGGTGGGCGCATCAGCGCTTATAAACCACTCTCGAGCTCTCACAACTAGAGAGGTGGGACTAAACTTTTGACGCGGGGCAGCACAAGGCCTTTGGTCCCGGTTGGTGCCACCAACCGGGACTAAAGGGGGCATTGCTCCCGGTTCGTGGCACCAACCGGGACCAAAGGCCTTTAGTCCCGGTTGGTGCCACCAACCGGTACCAATGAGTTCCCTATATATACCCCATCGCCACAGCAGAGCACTCCAGAGTGCTCTGTTTTTTCTGGCCGGCGAGGGGAGGGCATTTGGGTGCTCTAGCTCACCTCCTATGCACATGAGGTGTTCGATGAAATGTCTGAGCCACACTAGTTAATCTTTGTCCTCACGAAACTCGACCTCCGAGCTCCATTTTCCCCGAGATTTGTCTAGGTTTAGCGGTCCGTCACGTCCCGTCCCCGTCTTCACCGTCGTCGATCGCCCGCGCCGATCTCGTCGCCAGCACCACCGAGGTGAGCCTCTTGTTCTTATCTTCTTTCTGAAAGGAAAAAATTCTTACTTTAGATAGTTACTTGTCTAATTTTGTTACTTTTATTATTCCTTCTTATTACATAGTGCGATGGTTTTGGTATCCGCCCCCGTCGGCCCTTGTCCTGTCTATGATTCGGATGTGGTATATATTATCTTTTTATAACTATTTGGTTCATTTATTGTTTATGACAAATATACCGACCAACGTGACATAGATTTTATTTATCTAGGAGGTGGTTGAACCGGAAATTCTAACCGACCCTATTGTCGAGAGGTTAAATTTAGTTGAAGAAGAAAACAATTACTTGAAGGAACAAAATAAAAAAATTGAGGAGGAGAAGATGATATTGGAGTTGCATGTTGCGGATGTCGTCGATGATCACAAGATCAAGATGGATGCAATGCGCTTGAAGATTAGAAAGATTAGAAAATATGCCATTCATACCGAGGCTTGGTATCATTATGTCGTTGGATCAATTGTTACCTTGGTTGCGATTATGATCGCATTTGTTTTCGCATTGAAATGTTTTACTCAGTTTCAATGTATGGTTTAATTAATTAGATGCTCTGGAGAGCTATATATATGTTGTTAGATGAGAACTATGTATGTACTTTGGTTCAAATGTGATGATGAACTTCTATTAATTTGGTCACTTAATTATCTATTCATGATGTTCTGTAATTGTTTTTGACACACTTAATTATATATAATGCACGCAGATGAACCGGCAATGGATGTACGGTGACAGACACACCTCCGAGTACATTAAGGGCGTGCATGATTTTCGCGAAGTGGCTGAGGCAAACAAGCAGAATGGTTTTATGTGTTGTCCATGCCCTATATGTGGGAATACGAAGTCTTACTCTGACCGGAAAATCCTTCACACCCACCTTCTTTACAAGGGTTTCATGCCACACTATAATGTTTGGACGAGGCACGAAGAAATAGGGGTTATGATGGAAGACGGCGAACAAGAAGAGGACGATGACAACTATGTGCTCCCTGAATACAGTGATGCTACAACGGGGGAAGCTGCTGAAGATCAAGAGGAACCAGACGATGTGCCCAATGATGCTGCAAGGGGGGAAGCTGCTGAAGATCAAGAGGAACCAGTGCCCGATGATGATGATCTCCGCCGGGTCATAGTCGATGCAAGGACGCAATGCGAAAGTCAAAAGGAGAAGCTGAAGTTCGATCGCATGTTAGAGGATCACAAAAAAGGGTTTTACCCCAATTGCGAAGATGGCAACACAAAGCTCGGTACCGTACTGGAATTGCTGCAGTGGAAGGCAGAGAATGCTGTGCCTGACAAAGGATTTGAGAAGCTATTGAAAATATTGAAGAAGAAGCTTCCAAAGGATAACGAATTGCTCGACAGTACATACGCAGCAAAGAAGGTCGTATGCCCTCTAGGATTGGAGGTGCAGAAGATACATGCATGCCCTAATGACTGCATCCTCTACCGCGGTGCGTACAAGGATCTGAACGCATGCCCGGTATGCGGTGCATTGCGGTATAAGATCAGACGAGATGACCCTGGTGATGTTGACGGCGAGCCCCGCAGGAAGAGGGTTCCTGCGAAGGTGATGTGGTATGCTCCTATAATACCACGGTTGAAATGTCTGTTCAGAAACGAAGAGCATGCCAAGTTGATGCGATGGCACAGTGAGGACCGTAAGAAAGACGGGAAGTTGAGAGCACCCGCTGACGGGTCGCAGTGGAGAAAAATCGAGAGAAAGTACTGGGCTGAGTTTGCAGCTGACCCAAGGAACGTATGGTTTGGTTTAAGCGCGGATGGCATTAATCCTTTTGGGGAGCAGAGCAGCAATCACAGCACCTGGCCCGTGACTCTATGTATGTATAACCTTCCTCCTTGGATGTGCATGAAGCGGAAGTTCATTATGATGCCAGTTCTCATCCAAGGCCCTAAGCAACCCGGCAACGACATTGATGTGTACCTAAGGCCATTAGTTGAAGAACTTTTACAGTTGTGGAATGGAAACGGTGTACGTACGTGGGATGAGCACAAACAGGAGGAATTTAACCTGCACGCGTTGCTGTTTGTAACCATCAACGATTGGCCCGCTCTCAGTAACCTTTCAGGACAGACAAACAAGGGATACCACGCATGCACGCACTGTTTAGATGACACTGAAAGTATTTACCTGGACAAAAGCAGGAAGAATGTGTACCTGGGCCATCGTCGATTTCTTCCGACCAACCATCAATGTCGAAAGAAAGGCAAGCATTTCAAAGGCGAGGCAGATCACCGGAAGAAGCCCGCCATGCGTACCGGTGATCACGTACTTGCTATGGTCAATGATTTACACGTAATCTTTGGAAAGGGTCCCGGCGGACTAGCTGTTCCGAATGACGCTGAGGGACACGCACCCATGTGGAAGAAGAAATCTATATTTTGGGACCTAACCTACTGGAAAGAGCTAGAGTTCCGCTCTTCAATCGACGTGATGCACGAGACGAAGAACCTTTGCGTGAACCTGCTAGGCTTCTTGGGCGTGTATGGGAAGACAAAAGATACACCTGAGGCACGGGAGGACCTGCAACGTTTGCACGAAAAAGACGGCATGCCTCCGAAGCAGTATGAAGGTCCTGCCAGCTACGCTCTTACGAAAGAAGAGAAAGAAATCTTCTTTGAATGCCTGCTCAGTATGAAGGTCCCGACTGGCTTCTCGTCGAATATAAAGGGAATAATAAATATGCCAGAGAAAAAGTTCCAGAACCTAAAGTCTCATGACTGCCACGTGATTATGATGCAACTGCTTCCGGTTGCATTGAGGGGGCTTCTACCGGAAAATGTCCGATTAGCCATTGTGAAGCTATGTGCATTCCTCAATGCAATCTCTCAGAAGGTGATCGATCCAGAAATCATACCAAGGCTAAGGAGTGATGTGGCGCAATGTCTTGTCAGTTTCGAGCTGGTGTTCCCACCATTCTTCTTCAATATCATGACGCACGTCCTAGTTCATCTAGTCGACGAGATTGTCATTCTGGGGCCCGTATTTCTACACAATATGTTCCCCTTTGAGAGGTTCATGGGAGTCCTAAAGAAATATGTCCGTAACCGCGCTAGGCCAGAAGGAAGCATCTCCATGGGCCATCAAACAGAGGATGTCATTGGGTTTTGTGTTGACTTCATTCCTGGCCTTAAGAAGATAGGTCTCCCTAAATCGCGGTATGAGGGGAGACTGACTGGAAAAGGCACGCTTGGAGGGGGGGACTCAATAATATGCAGGGACGGGCATTCTTAGTCTCAAGCACACTACATAGTTCTACAGAACTCTACCTTGGTGACCCCGTATGTCGATGAACACAAGAACAGTCTGCGCTGCAAACACCCGGAGCAGTGTGACGACTGGATTACATGTGAACACATCAGGACTTTCAGCAGTTGGTTAGAAACACGTCTCAGAGGTGACACCACTATTTGTGATGAGTTGTACTCGTTGTCCAGGGGACCATCTTCGACTGTATTGACTTACAAAGGATACGAGATAAATGGGAATACATTTTACACGATCGCCCAAGATCAAAAGAGCACCAACCAAAACAGCGGTGTCCGCTTTGATGCAGCAACCGAGAGGGGAAAGGACACATATTATGGTTACATAATGGACATATGGGAACTTGACTACGGACATGATTTTAAGGTCCCTTTGTTTAAGTGCAAATGGGTCAATCTGTCAGGAGGCGGGGTACAGGTAGACCCACAGTACGGAATGACAACAGTGGATCTGAACAATCTTGGGTACACTGACGAACCGTTCGTCCTAGCCAATGATGTGGCACAGGTTATCTATGTGAAGGACATGTCTACCAGATCGAGGAAAAGAAAAGATAAGGAAGCGAATACATCATACGATGAGCCAAAGCGCCACATAGTTCTTTTAGGAAAAAGGGACATTGTGGGAGTGGAGGGCAAGACAGACATGTCTGAAGATTATGAAAAGTTTCATGAAATTCCTCCCTTCAAAGTCAAGGCTGACCCAAGCATCCTGATAAACGATGAAGATTATCCATGGTTACGGCGCAATAAGCAAATGCCAACTTTGTAATAGACGAGTATGATACCATTGTCCGTTTTGTACAAGAAGTGCATCTAGTTTTGGCCGTAACCCTCTCAACTTTCTTGCACATGCTATGTGGATGAAATGATGATACCATGCCAACTTTCAACCTTCTCAGAGTTCATTTGAAATGCTTTTCAATTTTAGGGTCTTATAGCTCAAAATAATTAGTAAATGCATGAAAAATAATAGGCCAAAAATTAAAAATTATGCCACCTACTGGGCCACCACGGCTTGAATACGATTAGAAACCCATCCATGGGCCAGGATTCAGGCCCGCAGAAGGCCCAGTAGGCCCACAGGCATGTACAGAGAGGTTAGGCCCGTAAGCCTGCTTTAGAGAGGAGCTCAACAGCTCAGGCGCACCGCACCTTATAAACAGGTGCGGCTCTCTCCCAGCTAGCGAGGTGGGACTAAACTCACCACCACGCCGCTGTGCAAGGCCATTGGTCCCGGTTGGTAGCACGAACCGGGACCAATTCCACCCTTTGGTCCCTGTTGGTGCCACGAACCGGTACTAATGAGGCTGTGGACCCACGAGCACCTTTAGTACCGGTTCGTGGCACGAACCGGTACTAGAGTTTCTTACTAAGCAGTTTTTTAGTCCCACCTCGCTAGCTGAGAGGCATTAGGAGCGGTTTATAAGCCTTGAGTGCAGAGACGATGAAGAAGAGGCGCAATACTCACGTTGCTTAGCTTCAAGCCTTGAGGAATAAGGTAGACTGCATGGAGCTATGTGCAGTGCAGTCTACACTATTCCGAAAGTCTTGAAGCAAATCAACGAGCATTGCACCTCTTTTTTTATTTTTAATAACTTATTACAACTCCGGACTTCTTGTGTTCCGACAAAATAAAATAAACTTTAATAAAATTTATGAAACTAAAATTAGCAAAGTATTTTCCATTCAAAACATTATAAGAAACGTCTATTATTATTGAAACTAAAATCATATAAAATTGATGCAACTAAAATTATCGAAGTATTTTCTGTTCAAAATTATTAAAAGCAAAAATAATTTTCATAAAGAACTTTTTTTGATAGAAACTTTAATAGCAAAAAGAATTATCATAAAGTAAAATAAATAAGTAATTAGAAACAAAATAAAATAAAATAAATAAGTTTTTTGTTGTAAGTAGAAACAAAACAAAATAAATAAAGC
>NC_057808.1:19868840-19886105 GCF_018294505.1 Triticum aestivum | reverse complement strand
ACCAATGCCCTTGCTAGATAATCAGGACTTGTGAAAATTTCACATCTCCGTCGCCTCCCTCGCCAGTTGCCCCCGCCGCTAGGCTGCCCAAATCGCTCGCGCGCTCCTCGTCGCTGTCTACGCCGCCGCCAACGCCATCGCCTCCCCGAGCCCGCGCCGTCCTCGTCGCCGGCATCCCTCAGCCCGCCGTCCTCGTCGTCCCCGTCGCCGCGGGCGTCCCCGAGCCCACCCCTCCACGTCCCTGTCGCCGCCTGCCATCCCGAGACCGCCGTCCCCGTCACCGCGTGCCGCCCTGAGCCCGCCGTCCTCGTCGCCGGACTCCTGCCATCGCCGCCCCCCTCAAAGTGAGCCCCCCCTTTCCCATGGTCCCGATCGAGCGCCGCTCTTGCGCCCGAGTGCCCCTTGCTCTTTGCCGCCCCTGCTCCATGGTCGCCGCCGGCCCCGACGCATTGAAGAGCAGAAGGAGAGGAGAAGGAGAGGAGAGGAGAAGGAGTGGAGCAGCAGCAAGACGCCGTCCAATTTTCTGAAATTTCTGAATTTTTTTTACAGATATGAACAGTGCATATAGAGGGTGTTTGATCAAATGCTAGATGGCTTTGGGCATTTTTAGAATTTATGATATTTTTTGTGGTGAGGTACTGATGCAAGACAAAGGTGATGGCAAAATTTCAGAATTTTTGGATTGGTTTAGAATAGGTTTTCAGCAAGGAATTTGAATGTGGTTCAAATTTCATTTGAATGGAATTTGAAAATTTTGAACTATGGATCAGAAGGTTTTTGGTGAAATGGAGTGTGGGTACTGTCATGAAGTTGGAGTAATTTTTGTGGTTGTAAAAGAGTTAGGAAAATTTAGAATGTGCTAAATATGTCAAAAAATGTTTTTTTGTTCATATACAGAAAGTTTTTATATATGACTATGGATATATGAGCAATGATGATCCATGGATGTATGCATTGATATATATGAGAAACGATGTTCATAAAATATTTACCAAGTACATATGTATTTTTGTTCATAGCATTTTTTTCCATTTATATATGTATGTGGCTATAGATGGATATATATGAGAAATGATGATCCATGGAAAAGTTTTATATATGCAAAAGTTACATTTTTAGAAAAGTTTTATATATCTAGCTAGGAAAGGAAGAAGAAGAAAAAGAAGGAGAGGAAAAAGGAAAATAAGAAGAGGAAGAAAGGAGAAGAAGAGGGAGAGGAAGAAGAGGAGAAATAAATAAGAAGAGGAAAAAAGAAGAAAAAGAAGTGGAGAAGAAGAAAGGAATAGAAGAGAAGAAGAAAAAACAGAAAAAATTCTATTTTTTCTTCTTCTCTCCTCTATTCCTTTCTTCTTCTCCTCTTTTCTTCTTCTTTTTTTTCTTCGATCTTCTCCTCTATTCCTTTTCTTCTTCTCCTCTTTTTATTTCTTCTTCATTTTCTTATGTTTTATCGGGTCTGTCGTCGTCGATATACCCCTCTCCCGATAACTTCAACACGAGGGGGGTCGATATACCCCCTCCCCGCCGATAATATTATTTTCCCATGTACGTATGTCGTCGTTGTCGATATAAACCCCTCCCGATAACTTCAACACGTGGGGGGGGGGGGGTCGATATACCCCCTCCCCGATAACATTATTTTCCCATGTATGTATGTCGTCGTTGTCGATATATATAACTCCCTCCCAGATAACTTCGACATGATGGATGGTCGATATTTATACCCCCTCTCGACCGTGATAACTTATACCACGGGAGCACCCCCTGGCCCTCTCGCTCGACCAAAACTTTCGAGGACACCCAAACCCTAGAAAAAAACGATGTCGGTCTCCTACCCCCTCCCGCCGCGCCCCTACCCTTGAAGCGTTGCCTAGGCCACCCCAAACCCAGAATTTAGCTAGGTCTACGTTTGCACTAATATATCCACCTGCTGTCATGTTTGTGTAATAATTGCCATGTTGTAATATTTGCAGAAACAATGGAGCACGGACGAGACGAGCAAGCGGAAGAGGTGTTGGGGGACATAATCTTAGCCGGAGGTGATATCTTGTCGTATCTTAACGACAATGATGGTCTGGAAGAACAGGGTGAAGAAGCAGGCTACGGTGATCGAAGAGTGGAGGAGGAAAGACATGATTATGATGGCTCCGGTGACCCAGTGCTGGTGCAAGAAGGAGCCCGTGGTGACGGCTCCGGTGACCGAACAGAGTCCGGCCAGGTAAATGTATTAGTTAAGCCTGTGCTGACTAGCTAATTGATGCATTCATTGTTTTGGTATGTACACATATTAATTAACACCCGTCTTTCTTCTTTTTTCTAGCCCTCCGGATCGAGCACAACTTCGGTAAAGGGACGAGGCCCGAAGAGAAAGTTGCGCTCGGATGAAAGGTTTGAGATCACAGCAATCGCGCGCGACGGCCAACCGATTGAACCCATCCGGACAAAGGATGCATTTTGCTGCTCAGTGCGGGGTTCTAGTTAGGGACAAGATCCCGATCAGCATCCAGCAATGGTATAAGCCTAAGAAGGAAGACCCTGAGGTGTCTTATGTCAATGATATGCAGAAAGATGATCTTTGGACTGAGCTGAAGGCAAATTTCACCCTACCGCCGGAGGAGGATCCGGAGAAGCCAGTTATAGAGCAATTAATCAAGTCTCATGCTCTTAAGAAGATGGCAGACCTATTCAGGAGGTGGAAGAATGAGCTGAAAACGTTTGTCGACAAAGAAGAGACACCAGAATTCATCGGTCGGTATGAGAAGATCAGAGATCACTGGCCCGCATTTGTGGCCCACAAGACATCGGAAAAGAGTAAGAAGATGTCAGCGACAAACAAGAAGAATGCTGCGAAGAAGAAGCTTCACCATCACACGGGGTCAGGTGGCTACCTCAAAGCCCGACCTAAGTGGGCCAAGGCTGAGAATGATCTGCTTGAAAAAGGGATCGAACCACAGACAATGAACTGGACAGACCGTTGCCGGACTTGGTTCTTCAGGGCTGGCGGAACCTTGGACCCTGTATCAGGGAGGTGCGTTTGGACGAACGAGCTTTTGAGAATACCAGTCAAGAAGATTCAGCAATATATCGATAGAGCGCAGGAAGGGACGTTCATTCCAGACAGAGAGAACGACGAGCTCACAATGGCCCTCGGGAATCCTGAGCACCCTGGACAGACACGAGGCACGCCAGGCTCCGTTCCGTGGAAGGCTGGTTTTCCGGACGTGGGCGGTTACAAAAGCCAGGAGAGGAGGAAAAAAGTGGAGCAGATCCAAATTCAGAAGCTGCACGAAAGGGTTCAAGCGCTAGAGGAACGAGACGGCAATCGACATGCCGAAACTGCCCCCGAAGCTACACCGCCATCTCAACGGAGAAGCAGCGTGGCTTCCACCGAGCTGCTTCAGCTGGAGCATGCGGCTCCTGCTAGCTACCCCGTGGATGCTATCACGGAGTCTCAACATTGCCACCTTATGGCGGAATGGCAGAACTTCAAAGTCAAGGCGGCTGTTGGCTCTGTTTTACCTCCTGAACCCGGCGCAACCTACCACAGCCGGCCGATTCCAGAAGGATATGCTAGGGTGATGGTGGATGAAATAACGGAGGGATTTGAGGAGCTCCAGCTTGACCACCCTACCGGTGAAGGGGAGACTCGACTGGGTTCTGCTCTGAAGACTCCATGCCTATGGCGGAAAGAGCTCATCAAGCTTCCGAACTGGACGGCTCCGGCGAGTAAGGGCACTCCGCCTCCTCCTCCGGCGAGTGATCAGGGCACTCAGCCTCCTTCTCCGGCGCGTGGCGGCACTCCGCCTCCTTCTCCGCCAGCGCCGGCGCGCCAGAGCAGCCAGCCTCCTCCTTCTCCGCCTCGTTAGCAAGGGCGGAAGAGACCCACCGCCGCTGCGGCTGCTCCGGCGCGTCGTACTCCTTCTCCTCCGCCTCGTAAGCAAGGAAAGAAGACAGCCGCAGCCACTCCGTCTGCTCTGCCGGCATCTAGCAGTACAGCTACCAGAGGCGGGAGGCAATACAGATTCGGTCCTTCTCTGAAGACTCCAGAGAAGTTACCATACGAGAGGACTGAGGAGGAAACCGGGAAGATCGTGCGAGCCAAAGTGACAAACTTCTTTGAAGGGGTGAAAGCAAAGAAACATCCACCTCCGGAGGAGAAGGTAGATCCGGTGAAAGCAAAGCGCACTCTGGCTGCCCTGACAAAACCACCAAAGTCTCCGCCGAGAGGCAACTATGAGTGCATTCTTGCAAAGACATATGCCGAAGCGGAGCGGTCGGGAAGTACTGTCAGTGATAAAAGGTTAAAAGAACGACGAGCTGGGAAAAAAATTGCCCAGCTCGGCGAACAAGCGAACCAATCGTACCCCCCGCTCAAGGTGTCAAAAGACATCGTCGCTAATGATCCGAGTATGGTGCCCGGTTATAGCAATCTTGGAGATTACCTGCCCGACGATGTACATTATGAAATCATGGAGGTGGACGAACACAAATACCATTACGGGAAGCCTCTCATCAAAGATGAAAGATCTCTAAGCATGATGATGCGAAGACTACATGATTGGTACATGAAAACCTGCAGAGAGTCTGATGGGATGGATACTTTGACGCTGAGAGTTAAACCGGAGCATGACCTCGTTGGAATTGATCTGCTGAATGTTCCATTTGAGGATTTCTTCCAGTTTTACAATCAAAAGGCCCTCGATAAAACAACGATCACTTGCTACTGTCTGTAAGTAGTACTACTTCTGTCATTAAGTCTCTCTATATAGGTCAGCTCTTTCATTGCATGTATTTATACTTATCCTCACTATATTATGCAGATTGAAGATCGCCGAATTGAAGAAAAGACAAATCGGTGATATTGGGTTCATTAACACAAATCTCATAGATGCATATACGGTTGAAAAACATCCCAAAGAAGCCGAGGCCAACTTGCTACAATCGTTGGTATTAAATCAAAACAAAGATATAATACTCTTTCCTTACAACTTCAAGTGAGTGTTACTGTCTTGTGCATATTCGGTTTCCCTTATTAGTCCAGGTTATGGTAATGTAATTGATGACTTATGCATGCATGCGCAGCTTCCACTATATTCTCCTAGAGATTAAGCTTGAGCAGGGAGTAGTAACCTTCTTAGACTCGAGACAAAAAGAACCCCAGGACTATGCGAACATGACTCAAATGCTCGAGAAGTAAGTTAAATCGATCATTATCCACCATATCAGCATCTTTGTTCATTTCCTGATATCAAGTAATTGTTTTCTTTGTCTGGCAGGGTTTGGAGAAAATTCACCTCAAAAGCTCCGGGACTGCCGAAGAAGCTGCAATTTAATCACCCGAAAATAAGTACTATAGTAGCATGTTCCGCGCATCTCCTAGTGATTCAAGCGCTAGTTTCATCAATACCATTTAGCATGCTTGCTTATCAGTTTGATTGACCTCTATTTCTTGTAAAGTGGTTGTGGCAGGAACCCGGGAATAATTACTGTGGATACTACGTTTGCGAGTCCATCCGCTACACGACCTGTGAGCGGGGCTACACTGAAGAACAATATGAAGTGCGTAAGCAATAATATTCACAATTTTATTTTATTACCATCATTTGTGTTGAGTTTCATTTATTCATATATATATATGTATTGACCCCCTTCTTCAAATTAGATGTTTCGGAAGCGGGATGAACTCCTAGCACTAGATCGTATGCGAGGAATTCAAGAGGAATTGGCGGCATTCTTCCTTGACCACGTGATCGCTGAAAACGGAGAATACTATGTGGACCCTGTGTTCCTATAATTTAATTAGGAGATTGTATTGTAAGAGATAATTATTGTATATATGTAGCCGGTAGTGTCGGATAGATATACGAGAACTTGTTGTTCGACCAATATCTCGGAGAAGGAGAGGTGGTCGATATCACTTCTCTCTGTATGCATATGTTCATGACGGTCTTCTGTTTCCTTCATTTGATTACTAGCTAGCGTGTCTACTCCTCTCCATACGTATATAGTACGTAGCGTCGACCAAGCACGGAGATAAGAGAGGACACTTCTCTCTATTAATTAGCTAGCTAACACAATATATGAAACACCTAAATTAACCCCCCTAAACCACCCCCTTAAAAAAACAAAAACTCAGCTCCTGCCAGCTGCTGACGCGTGGATGCCTATTGGTCCCGGTTGGTGACACCAACCGGGACAAAAGGCCTGCCTGCCTGGGCTCCCCGCACCGGCCACGTGGACGGCCTTTAGTCCCGGTTCGTGTAAGAACCGGGACTAAAGGGCTAGGGCATTAGTAACGACCCTTTAGTCCCGGTTCCAGAACCAGGACTAAAGGCCCTTATGAACTGGGGTAAAAGCCCCTTTTCCTACTAGTGAGCTCAAAATCCAGCGCTACTGGTATGGTTTTTTCTAGTAGTGTTACATTATTTCCTTAGTTCCTAAATATAAGTCTTTTTAGAGATTCCTATATGTACTACATACAAAGCAAAATGAGTGAATCTACACTCTAAAGTACGTCTATATACATCCGTATGTAGTCCTCATTGAAATCTCTAAAAAAGGCTTATATTTAGGAATGGAGTTAAATGTGCATTTCCGAGCGTCTCTTGGGTAGTCTTTTAAACTTTGGCCCATCAATGCGCCCCAAAATTAGCTGCCTGAGATTTAATGTTCACCACGAATTTTCATTTACTTTGGAAATTATAAATGATAACTAATTGGCTCCATTAAATAAATTCCTGACTAATATTTTGTCACCCCTCTATATATAAGAACGAACGATATGGCTAGCAGTCTCCAACTAATTCTTAGATCAGCACACACATATTGGGCCTCCTAAAGCACTGATTGTTTAAAGTAATTCAAGTTTGTGGGCATGGAGAAGTACACGGAACGTGAGCAGTTACTAGTGCCGCTCTGGATTCTTCTTCTCGTTTGCTTTGTTGCTCATGTTCAATGTAAGTAACACGATATATACATGATGAAAAATTGTTTCCGTATACTTACATTGTTTATATTTGTATTTATCATGAGTTCTGTCTAATATTTTTTCATGTATATTGAAAAATGTCTATGCTATTAGTAAAAATGCCATTTGTTCGTTCTTGTTTCATATTTTTCCTTTTCTTGTTTGTTGATTAAATAAACATTTATGTAATAGTTCTATATATAATTGCATCCATGATATATATGTTGCTCTAATTTGTTTATATTCTCTAGGTGGGAGTATCGAAGACATAGGTAACAGGAAGATCAGTCTACCATATGGATTGTGTGGACCACCTAAAACAAAATGCAATGACGGCTATTGTTGGTGTTGTTTCGTGGATCCCAAATACTATTGCTATCCCACGCCTGAAGAATGTGATAAGGAATGCCGCAAACATTCTTCAGTTAACATAGTGGAGGCAGCGCCAGCCTCCTCCACCCTCCCACCAAACTGAAATATTTGTTCACTAAAATAAAAAAGAGTAGCGTATATCTTGTTCTTTACGGTTGGAGTTACATGTTGAGACTGTCATATTAATCAGAAAAGAAAACTATATAGTCATTACTCCTTAGGGCACTGTTGTAACCAATGTTCAAGATATAAATAAACAACTTATCATGAGGATTATTAGCATGTCAATCTTCACAACTTCAATCTCTCGTGTATCTCTAGTCCCTCTCAAAACCCTCTTTCCATATTAATCAAGATCGTGTTACTACCATGTTCTTTAACATTTTGCACCGCACTGTGGCACTCTTCCTCTCACGCTGAAGCTGTGAGACTCTCATGAGACCAACAATTTTGCGAGACTCTCGTGTATCTTTATCAATTTTGTGAAGGAGTGCTAACAACTGATTATTGGTCCATCCTCTAGGGCTGGCGCTGGGCAGAGCAAGCATGTCGACCTCGCTTGTCCCCCCATGAGCCGGAACTATTATTTTTCAATGTGCCATGGGGCGACCGTGAACTTAATACAGATAAGCACAAAAACATTACATATAATCAATGAAATCAAGGCCGCAACGAGAGAAAGCAACGGACGTGTATATATTAATTCCCTCCCCTAGCCGACCCATGTCTGGTGTAGTACGTGATGCATGATAAAACGACCCATATATGGTCAGAAACAACGTATTCACGCTAATGGTTTCTGGAATCAGTGCCAAAACGTGTAGAGGAAACTTACTAGTACTTGTTTTTAAGGGGACTTTCTCACCTTTTACAGGTGTTGTGCTGTGCTGTCTGTATACGGAATTATGGATGGATGGATGAAGCAATGGCGCCGGTATACAGTGCTTGCCTATCTTTGGGTGTTCATGATGGGCCTGTGAAGATTCCAGCTGGTTGGAGACCGTGCGCTCTTCACACTAGCTTTAGTTGAGGAATGGATTGCGACTCTTCTTTTCCCCAGCAGCAGCTCGCGAGACCGATCGATCACAATATTTTTAGCAGCAGTATCTTTTAGTGATTAATGTCTCAGATATCTCTTTCAGAACAGGGGAATTTTTGCTCACTCCCACAGCAAATAGTAATCCATTTGTTTCTGGTGAGATTTGTGCACTCACTCATGCATGCAAGAGTTAGATGTAGTTTTATTATATCTGCAACCATGGGTGATGACTACTTTGCTCTGGGGACTAATCTTAGAATCAGTACTGCTCAGCAGATTTAGTCTACTGAATCTGGCTGGTGGCGTGCAGCAACCAGAGCTCGGTGACCAGCTGTGGAAGGAGTGGAGTGTCCTTGCAGAGACGCTACCTGCTGAAGACTGTGGCATCTGGCACCGCCGCTGGCCACATATTGCAGACCATCGATCTTGCAAGAAAATGGACACAAGCAAACTATGGTCACCTCGTTCAGTTTCATCGACCAGTGCACGTACACCATGTGTTTGATAAAATGTGTGATAGAAGGGGAAAGGAGAAGGATGAAAACTCAGTCAATGCGCATATGTAGTGAATTTTCTCCTAAGTCAGCTCCTGACGAGCTGGCCCCACCTGTCGGACATGCGATTAAACGCAGCAAGGTGAGCCATCGGTGCTTTCCGCAAAAGGTTTATTAGAAACGCGGTGATTTTTGCAACGAAATACCGACTAGGTAGTTTTCTGTAAACCTAGCTCGGATTTTTCTCAGATTTGATCTTCAAGGTGAAAACCCATGATCTGACCGTCGGTGGTTGGATCCAGCGATGGCAGCCTTGTACGTCGCTTCCCTCGTGCAGGTATCACTTTTTGATAGTCCTTCTCGTAGTCCTTGTGTTGTAAAAGATTGTTGGAACGGATGGTCACTGTTGTATATCGTCATTACTTCTCATTTTTCTTTTTTCTTCCTACGCTTAGTGATAATTTTTGTATCATATGACTTTGTTTTTAGTCGGCGTAATTTTTGTGTGTGTGTTGTCACTAGTAGAAAACAGGCCTTTCGTCTGTAGCATTAGTCCTGGCCAGGTTTTGGACCGGGACTAATGGGACCACTAGTCCCGGTTCCAACGGCTTGGGGCGGACGATGCCATGGCCACCTCTAGTCCCGGTTCATTTCCAACCGGGACTAAGGGGGTGATGGCAGGCTGGCGTCAGGCTGGGCCCCTGCGAGCCCCTTTCGTCCCAGTTGGTATCACCAACCAGGACTAGGGGTTGACCTTTAGTCCCGGTTTGTGTCATCAACCGGGACTAAAGATATCCCTATATAAACCCTTCATCCAGCCCGAGTCCAAGCATTCTTATTTATCTCCTCTCTGTTTTCTTCCCCCTAGCTCGTGCTCATCCTCCATTGTTGCCAAGATTTGTCAAGATTTGAGGCACCCGGCACCCCATCTATCCAAGTGTTTAAAAGGTTAGTAACTTTGTCCTTTCATCTCTCATTGCTAGTTTAGCTCGTTTCATGCTCTATAAGTATAGTCATTTGCGGGTTTTAGTTTGGGAGTAATTATGTGGGAGTTTATTTGATTTATATGCAATCTGAGCTCCAATTAACATCTTAGTTTGCATATGTGTGCCTTTCCGTCCTCACCGCCGTCGATCGCCCGCGCCGTCCCGTCGGCAGCACCACCTTGATGAGGCTCTTGTTCTTATCCTTTTTGTGAAAAAAAACAAATTTGTATGATTTAGATAGTTGCTTGTATAATTTTCTTACTTGTATCATTGTTTGTTAGACGTGGTGCCATGGTTTTGATATCCGTCCCCGTCGGCCCTCGTCCGGTTTATGAATCGGATATGGCATAATATCTTTTATAACTATTTGTTGCATTTCATGTTTATGACAATTATACCCATCAAGTTGACATAGATATTTTTATCTAGGAGTTATGTAAACTGGAAATTGCAACCAACCCTCTTGTTGAGAAAATAAATTTAGTTAAAAAAACGAGTATTTAAAGAAAAAATGAAAAGAATTGAAGAAGAGAAGATGAAATTGGTGTTGTATATTGACGATGTCGTCGATGATCACAAGATCAAGATGGATGCAATGCGCTTGAAGATTAGAAAGACTAGAAAATATGCTGTTAATAAAGAGGCTTGGTATCATTATGCTGTTCGATCAATTATTACCTTAGTTGCGATTTTGATCGCATTTGTTGTTGCATTTAAACGCTTTAGCTAGATAATTGTATGTTGTTTTATGAGAATAAGTGTCTATTAACTTTATGTATCAACTTGTATTAATTTGGTCTTTTCAGTGTTGTGTAATGAAGATGAGTCGGCAATGGATGTACGATGACCGGCGCTCTCCCCAGTTCTTTAATGCGGTGCATAGTTTTCTGCGTGTGGCTGAGGCAAACGAGCGGGATGGTTTTATGTGGTGTCCATGTGGTGTCTGTAAGAATGATAGGAATTACTCTAGCTCCAAAGTCCGTCATATCCACCTGTATACGTCCGGTTTCATGTCCGGCTATAACTGTTGGACCAAGAACGGAGAAAGAGGGGTTCTAATTAATGGAAGAGAATGAAAAAGAAGAGGATGATGACAACTATCCTAGGTTCTCTAAATACGATGGTACTTCCTTTTCTTATAAGAAATACTAATATTTATTAAAAATTCAGAAAAAGTGACATCGCTTTGTTTCATCTTGAATATTTTCAATGATGTAAGACTTTTTGCAGTTTAAATAGTAGTATATATACCTACTAATAAAGGGAAGCGGATTTGTAGCACCCGGGTGCTCCACACCCCTATATGAACGTCAAATTCAAAAAAATACCGATAAGTTTGGAAAAAAAATCTAGGATTTTGGGATAGCAAACCTGGGTTCCCGATCTACTTCCCTTTGAAATTTCGTGAAAAAATTACCAGGAAACGTATTAGTGGAAAAAAAGATGAAATTTTCCTATGTATGGAAAAAAACAATTTTGATGGATTTTTTCGGACAGTATTTCCTTCGCCACAGATACGTTTACTGGTATTTCTTTCACAAAACTTCACCCGGGAGTAGATTGAGAACCCATGTTTGATATCCCCAATTTTTATTTTTTTCATTTTTTTATTTTTTTTAGTTTTTTACGTTTAATATTCATATAGGGGTGTGGGGCACCCAGGAGCTCTTGTGTATTTTCCCTAATAAAGGTGCTATGCCTCTGCCCTTCCATCATCTATTTTACAAAAAACCACCCTACATTTTATGTGAATTAACCCCTTTTACAGTTTTTTCAGAAAACCTCCGGACTTTTGAGGTAATTAATCCACCATCGATATGTAAGTGAAAGAAATCGTTTTTCATGTTTTAACAGAAAACCCGATATTTTTTGTTAATAAATCTGCAGTTCACCAAAAACAAATGTTTTTCTAAATTATCCATATCTTTTAAACCGTAACTCTGATTTTAACATGTTACATCTGAAATTTGATTAAAAAATGTGTAGAATGTGAATAAGATATTGTTTTACCTGTTAAGTATTTTTATTTATTTTTGTGTGCAAAATTAATCTATGGTTAATCAGTCTGTGATCAATCTAAAACGATGCTTTTCCAAATAATCCTTATCTTTTAGACCGTAACTCCTATTTTAAAATGCTATATATGAAATTTGATGAGAAAAATGTGTAGAATCTGAATAATATATTATTTTAGGTGCAACTTAATCTGTAGCACATGGTCTGTTTTTCTTTTGCACTGGCGGCGATCCGGATTGCAAATAAATAGCCACTAGAACCAGATTGACACAAAAGAAAACATCAATAACCACGCATGCACACCTATGAAAAACATCACATGAGAAAAACAACAGATGTCTCATCTTCTTCTGACTGAGCGAGCGCGCGTGTGTGTGTGTGTGAACATCACATGAGAAAAACAACAGATGTCTCATCTTCTTCTGACTGAGCGAGCGCGCGTGTGTGTGTGTGTGAGAGAGAGAGAGACGCCTTAGGATTGACCATATTCAAACACGTTATGGTTGTGTGAGAACTGACACCACCGCCAGCGAGGGTGGGGACGATAAGCGACAACACATGGATTAATAAAAAAATGTGTGTTATTTTTTCTCCCTTTGCAACACACGGCTCTTTCCCTAGTATCTATTAAAAGAAGAAACTTTTAGCCGTGAGGAGACGTCCTCCTACTTTTCGAGGAGATGACACAGAGACA
The DNA here is from genome assembly GCF_018294505.1 of Triticum aestivum. Taxonomy (NCBI): domain Eukaryota; kingdom Viridiplantae; phylum Streptophyta; class Magnoliopsida; order Poales; family Poaceae; genus Triticum; species Triticum aestivum. The sequence goes on along the minus strand of NC_057808.1, from coordinate 19,873,540 downwards.
TCTAGATTGCAGACAAAGGCCCTGGGCTGGCACACCTCCCCCCTACGATGATGCGGACCGCTCCCTCTTCACGGCCACGTTAGTAACGGTCAACGCCGGCAAGACTACAACCATCTGGCACTCCTCATGGATCAGCGTTCGCCCATTCTGTGCTGCTTTACCCGCACTCTTCGATCACTCGCGGCAGAAGAACCTGACTGTCGCCACTGCAATGTTGCATGGAACCTAGATCGGAGATCTAAGACAAGATAACACCATGATGATTGTCCAAGATTTCATCCACCTTTCGTGTTTGACTAGCGCAGCTAAGATCAATTTAGAGGACAGGGTGCCTGGCACTATCAGATGGAATTCCATAGCCCCAAGAGAGTACTCTACTGCTTCAGCCTATCTACTGCAATTCCCACAAGCAAGGAACAACAATCCCCGATCCATGCTCTAGAAGGCCTGGGCACCGGGAAAGGCAAAGATCTTCTCATGACTCCTCCACCAAAACCGTCTGTGGTGCAACGACTGTCTGCAATGACGCGGTTGGGTCAATGGATACTTCTGCCACCTATGCATCGGGAATCTGGACTCCTCCTTCAATCTCTTCTGGGGTTGTAGTGTGTCAGTGGCCATTTGGAACCAGACGCAAGATGGAATGGGTGTGGTGCACTCGCGCAGGAAAATTTTGGCAAATGAAAAAACAACAACAAAGGCAACCTCTTCCATCATCAAGTGCAGTGATATGTCCATCTTGCATCATGCTTTTATATTGATATTTATTGCATTATGGGCTGTTATTACACATTATGTCACAATACTTATGCCTATTCTCTCTTATTTTACAAGGTTTACATGAAGAGGGAGAATGCCGGCAGCTGGAATTCTGGGCTGGAAAAGGAGCAAATATTAGAGACCTATTCTGCACAACTCCAAAAGTCCTGAAACTCCACGGAAGTTATTTTTGCAAATAATAAAAAATACTGAGCGAAGAAAATACCAGAGGGAACCCACACCCTAGGCGCACCCCCTGCCTCGTGGCCCCCCTGGTGGCCCTCCGATGCCCATCTTCTGCTATATGAAGTCTTTCATCTGAGGAAAAATCATAAGCAAGCTTTCGGGACGAGACTCCGCCGCCACGAGGCGGAACCTTGGCGGAACCAATCTAGGGCTCTGGCGGAGCTATTCTGCCGGGGTCACTTCCCTCCGGGAGGGGGAAATCATCGCCATCGTCATCACCAATGCCCCTCTCATCGGAGGGGGGCCAATCTCCATCAACATCTTCACCAGCACAATCTCCTCTCAGACCCTAGTTCATCTCTTGTATCCAATTCTTGTCTCTAAGTCTGAGATTGGTACCTGTAGGTTGCTAGTAGTATTGATTACTCCTTGTAGTTGATGCTAGTTGGTTTATTTGGTGGAAGATCATATGTTTAGATCCTATATGCATATTAATACTCCTCTAATTATGAACATGAATATGCTTTGTGAGTAGTTACGTTTGTTCCTGAGGACATGGGAGAAGTCTTGCTATTAGTAGTCATGTGAATTTGGTATTCTTCGATATTTTGATGAGATGTATGTTGTCTCTCCTCCAGTGGTGTCATGTGAACGTCGACTACATGACACTTCACCATTGTTTGTGCCTAGAGGAAGGCATTGGGAATTAATAAGTAGATGATGGGTTGCTAGAGTGATAGAAGCTTAAACCCTAGTTTATGCGTTGCTTCGTAAGGGGCTGATTTGGATCCATATGTTTCATTCTATGGTTAGGTTCACCTTAATACTTCTTTTGTAGTTGCGGATGCTTGCAATAGGAGTTAATCATAAGTGGGATGCTTGTCCAAGTAAGGACAACACCCAAGCACCGGTCCACCCACATATCAAATTATCAAAGTACCGAACGCGAATCATATGAACGTGATGAAAACTAGCTTGACGATAATTCCCATGTGTCCTCGGGAGCACTTTTCTCTATATAAGAGTTTGTCCAGGCTTGTCCTTTGCTAAAAAAAGGATTGGGCCACCTTGCTGCACTTTATTTACTTTTGTTACTTGTTGCTCGTTACAAATTATCTTATCACAAAACTATCTGTTACCTATAATTTCAGTGCTTGCAGAGAATACCTTGCTGAAAACCTCTTATCATTTCCTTCTACTCCTCGTTGGGTTCAACACTCTTACTTATCGAAAGGACTACGATAGATCCCCTATACTTGTGGGTCATCAAGACTCTTTTCTGGCGCCGTTGCCGAGGAGTGAAGCGCCTTTGATAGGTGGAATTTGGTAAGGAAAAATTTATATAGTGTGCTGAAATTTACTGTCACTTGTTACTATGGAAAGTAATCCTCTAAGGGGCTTGTTCGGGGTATCTTCACCCCGACCAGTAGAGCAAAGAGTTGCTCCTCAACCTACTGAACCTACTGAAAATGAAAATGTCTACTTTGATAAAGAAACTGCTAGCTAATCCTTTTGCAGGAGATGGAACATTGCATCCCGATTTACACCTAATCTATGTGGATGAAGTTTGTGGATTATTTAAGCTTGCAGGTATGCCCGATGATGTTATCAAGAAGAAGGTCTTCCCTTTATCTTTGAAGGGAGATGCATTGACATGGTATAGGCTATGTGATGATATGGGATCATGGGAGTACAAGCGATTGAAATTGGAATTTCATCATAAGTTTTATCCTATGCATCTTGTTCATCGTGATCGTAATTATATATATAATTTTTGGCCTCGCGAAGGAGAAGGCATCTCTCAAGCTTTGGGGAGGCTTAACTCAATGTTATATTCATGCCCCAATCATGAGCTCTCAACAATAGTAGAAAAAGGGGCTTTCGTTCGGGCATGGCCAGCCCATTAGTCCCGGTTTTTATATGAACCGAGGAGCAATGGGTGCATTCGTCCCGGTTCGTGAGCCCAGGTGGCCGGCCAGGACCTCGTGGGCTTTGGTCCCGGTTCGTTTGGAACCTTTTTTCCCGGTTCTAGGCACGAACCGGGACCAATGGGCCTCGCTCCTGGCCCACAACCATTGGTCCCGGTTCCAGCCACGAACCGGGACAAATGAGTTGCCTATATATATAACCCATTGCCGGCGAGCAGAGCACTCCACACTACTCTGTTTTTTGCTGGCCGGCGAGGGGAGGGCATTTGGGTGCTCTAGCTCACCTCCTATGCACATGAGGTGTTCGATGAAATGTCCGAGCCACACTAGTTAATATTTCTTCTCTCGAAACTCGACCTCCGAGCTCCATTTTCCCCGAGATTTTTCTAGGTTTAGCGGTCCGTCACGTCCCGTCCCCGTCTTCACCACCGTCGATCGCCCGCACCGATCTCGTCGCCGGCACCACCATGGTGAGCCACTTGTTCTTATCTTCTTTCTGAAAGAAAAAAAATTCTTACTGCAGATAGATACTTGTCTAATTTTCTTACTTTTATTATTCCTTGTTATTATATAGTGCGATGGTGTTAGTATCCGCCGCTCTCGGCCCTCGTCCTGTCTATGATTCGGATGTGGTATATATTATCTTTTTATAACTATTTGGTTCAGTTATTGTTTATGACAATTATGCCGACCAACGTGACATAGATTTTATTTATGTAGGAGGTGGTTGAACCTGAAATTCCAACCGACCCTATTGTCGAGAGCTTAAGTTTAGTTGAAGAAGAAAACAATTACTTGAAGGAAAAAATTAAAAAAAAATTGAGGAGGGGAAGATGATATTGGAGTTGCATGTTGCAGATGTCGTCGATGATCACAAGATCAAGATGGATGCAATGCGGTTGAAGATTAGAAAGATTAGAAAATATGCCATTCATACCTAGGCTTGGTATCATTATGTCGTTGGATCAATTGTTACCTTAGTTGTGATTATGATCGCATTTGTTGTTGCATTGAAAGGTTTTACATAGTTTCAATTTATGGTTTAACTAGATGCTCTAGAGAGCTATATGTTGTTCAATTTGAACTATGTATGTACTTTGGTTTTAATGTGATGATGAACTACTATTAATTTGGTCACTTATCTATCCATGTTCATTTGTAGTGCTTTTCAATTTCAGGGTCTTATAGCTGAAAAAATCAGTAAATGCACGAAAAATATCAAATAAAGTCAGAAAGGGTTGAAAATTGATGATGTGCCTTTGAATGGTGCATTTTGAACACAGAAAAACTGTGGAGTTCAAATAAGTTCAAAAAATAAAATCCCGTTGTAACACACGAGTTTCCGTATGAAACCCTGATACTTCGAAAGAGATTGTCCGTTTTGTACACGAAGTGCATCCAGTTTTTGCCGTAAGCCTCTCTACTTTCTTGCACATGCTATGTGGGTGAAATTATGATACGATGCCAACTTTCAACCTTTTCAGAGTTAATTTGTAGTGCTTTTCAATTTCAGGGTCTTATAACTGAGAAAATCAGTAAATGCACGAAAAATATCAAATGAAGTCAGAAAGGGTTGAAAATTGATGATGTGGCTTTGAATGGTGCATTTTGAACATAGAAAAACTATGGAGCTCAAATAAGTTCAAAAAAATGAAATCCCTTTGTAACAGACGAGTTTCCGTATGAAACCCTGATACTTCGAAAGAGATTGTCTGTTTTGTACACGAAGTGCATCCAGTTTTTGCCGTAGGCCTCTCTACTTTCTTGCACATGCTATGTGGGTGCAATGATGATACCATGCCAACTTTCAACCTTTTCAGAGTTCAT
>NC_057808.1:19867848-19868740 GCF_018294505.1 Triticum aestivum | reverse complement strand
GTAACCCTCTCAACTTTCTTGCACATGCTATGTGGATGAAATGATGATATCATGCCAACTTTCAACCTTTTCAGAGTTCATTTGAAATACTTTTCAATTTTAGGGTCTTATAGCTCAAAATATTTAGTATGTGCATGAAAAATAACAAATGAAGTCAGAAAGGATTGAAAAATGATGATGTGGATTTGAATGGTGCATTTTGAACACACAAAAAGTCAGGAGTTCAAATAAGGTTTAAAAAATGAAATCCCTTTGTAACAGACGAGTTTTCGTATGAAATCCTGATACTTTGAAAGAGATTGTCTGTTTTGTACACGAAGTGCATCCAGTTTTTGCCGTAACCCTCTTAACTTTCTTGCACATGCTATGTGGATGAAATGATGATATCATGCCAACTTTCAACCTTCTCAGAGTTCATTTGAAATGCTTTTCAATTTTAGGGTCTTATAGCTCAAAATAATTAGTAAGTGCATGAAAAATAACAAATGAAGTCAGAAAGGATTGAAAAATGATGATGTGGCTTTGAATGGTGCATTTTGAACACACAAAAAGTCAGGAGTTCAAATAAGGTTTAAAAAATGAAATCCCTTTGTAACAGACGAGTTTCCGTATGAAATCCTGATACTTTGAAAGAGATTGTCCGTTTTGTACACGAAGTGCATCCAGTTTTTGCCGTAACCCTCTCAACTTTCTTGCACATGCTATGTGGATGAAATGATGATATCATGCCAACTTTCAACCTTTTCAGAGTTCATTTGAAATGCTTTTCAATTTTAGGGTCTTATAGCTCAAAATAATTAGTAAGTGCATGAAAAATAACAAATGAAGTCAGAAAGGATTGAAAAATGATGATGTGGCTTTGAATGGTGCATTTTGAACACACAAAAAGTCA
>NC_057808.1:19866220-19867369 GCF_018294505.1 Triticum aestivum | reverse complement strand
TCAGGAGTTCAAATAAGGTTTAAAAAATGAAATCCCTTTGTAACAGACGAGTTTCCGTATGAAATCCTGATACTTTGAAAGAGATTGTCCGTTTTGTACACGAAGTGCATCCAGTTTTTGCCGTAACCCTCTCAACTTTCTTGCACATGCTATGTGGATGAAATGATGATATCATGCCAACTTTCAACCTTTTCAGAGTTCATTTGAAATGCTTTTCAATTTTAGGGTCTTATAGTTCAAAATAATTAGTAAATGCATGAAAAATAACAAATGAAGTCAGAAAGGATTGAAAAATGATGATGTGGCTTTGAATGGTGCATTTTGAACACACAAAAAGTCAGGAGTTCAAATTAGGTTTAAAACATGAAATCCCTTTGTAACACACGAGTTTCCGGATGAAATTTAAACTATTCAAATTTGGAAACTAATGGATTAACAGAAAGTTTATAATTATTCTGAGCTAAAAGCAAAAAAATAAAAAAATAAAGCAAAATTCAAAAGAAAATAAATAATTCAAAAAACAAAAAAATACTGGAAAAAATAAAAAAATGCCGCCTAATGGGCCACACAGCCTGCATACGACTAGAAACCCATCTGCACATGGGCGAGGATGCAGGCCCGCAGGCCCAATAGGCCCAACATGGCAATGACAAAGGTAGGCATGTATAATGCCTGCATATTAGAGAGGAGCTCAGCACCTGATGGAGAGTCAGGGTCTATATTGTTTTATGCTATTTTACCTTAAATAGGGTATTTAGGTCCTGCCTAATACTGATGATCATGTGCTAAGAACAATTAAGTAGGGTTGGCTCGATGACTATGAGGATGATGATCGTATGACTTGTTATTAATAACGAGTAGAAGTTGTATGATGATGATTAGGACTTGTTATAATATATGATGATGCATGATGCGTGCATGAAGAGTTATTATATATCAGCGGGTGAAATGAACATGGATTGGATTGAAGTGAAGGCAACATGCATGTGGTGCGTGTCGAAAGTAGTACAATCCAAACTTGATCAAGTCCGGATTAGTATTACTTTCGACATGCACCACATGTTGCCTTCACTTCAATCTAAGCCATGTTTAGGCATAGCAGTACGTAGCGTTGGTAAACCAAGCACGGAGATATAAGAGAGGACACTT